>NW_025953336.1:342262-418734 GCF_018812025.1 Megalobrama amblycephala | reverse complement strand
AGCGTTGCATCTCCATGTTTTCTGTGCTGATGCGGTCGTGATGAGTTCATGTAGGATAACATGTAAGGGTTGCGCTGCCAATAAAGCACCTAAAAGCTGTCACAAAGAACCGACAAAAAAGTAATGATTATGATTATGTAAAATATAGCAAGGAGACATGTTAACTGTTTATTAATAAACAAGTGTTTTCTGTGTCAGTGGCTGCAAAGATGAAGTTGAAGATGCTGACTCGCGATCTTCGCAGTAGTGAACGCGCCTGAGAGAAATGCACATTTCATTCGGATTACATAAGCAGAGCAGTCTGTTTTCTTTCGTTTTGAATTGCTCTGTTTAAAAGTAGACATTCCAATACAGATACATTCCTCAGGTCTGTGAGGCAAGTAGGCTAAGTTAGGCTACCTTATACGCTGAGTTTTTTTTTAAATTTGTGATACGAGCTCCAGTTCTCCCCGGCGCCTCCGTGTCGTGATCATCTATTGTATGCTATATTTACTTCTTATTTATTAAATACAGGCAATTGGTTGATGAAATATTGATTAAAATTAAGATACAATTAATACAAAACGAAATTAACTTTAAAGAATTGTAAGAATTTTTTAAAAGTTAAGAACTTTAACTTTTAAAAAATAAAGCACTTTAATTGGAGTGATTTTAGCGATTTATCGCGGGCACGGGTCGGGTAACGGGCCAAATATTAACGGGTCTGGGCGGGTGCGGATTTAATTTTGGTATTATCACGGGTGACGGGTCGGATCTGGTGCTGAACTTTGCGGGTACGGGCGGGTGCGGGTCTCCAAAAATGGACCCGTGCAGGACTCTGTTGTGAGCGGGGTGGCCAAAGGGGTGGCCAAGCTTAGGCCAAGGGTGGCCACGGCCACCCCTGGCCACCCCCTGGCTCCGCCCCTGTACGGTGGCCCAGTAGTGCACAACACAACGAAATTAAAAAAGCAAACATAAGTTCACAACACAACGAAATCGAGACACAACACAACAGAATCGAGCCACAACACAACGGAATAAAGCCACAACACAACGAAATCGAGCCACAACACAACGGAATAAAGCCACAACACAACGAAATCAATCCACAACACAACGGAAATGCTCCCGACCACTAGGGGGCTCTCACAGCTCGGTAAAGTTAGTTTTCCTTGCCACTGTTCTATAGAGTCGGCAGTAATATCAATACCACGATTAGTTTAAACAGTATGTAACCACTGCATATCGACATGAAATATTAATTCAATATCACCTACTTGCAAAATAGCTTCATATTTAGGCCTATACTTGTGAATGATTTGACGCGCTACCACGGCGCATGATGAAGGGAACGTCCCAGCAAGCAATTTTATGTCTATTAGACGTCTAATAGCCGTCAAAACATAGCCCGGCCGTCTAGGCTAAAACCAGGCAAAATTTGGGCTGTCAGTGAAAATCTAATAGACGTCTAACATAACCCAAAAATAGACTAGTCATCAATTAGACGATTATTAGACGACTACATATATATGTCTAATAGACGGTGAATATGGATCTAGGCTAAAATAAGGCTGAATTTGGGCTGTCAGTGAAAATCTAATAGACGTCTAACCATAACCCAAGAGTAGACTAGTCATCAATTAGACGACTATTAGACAACTACATATTTATGACTAGACGGTTAATACGGGTCTAGGATAAAATAAGGCAAAATTGGGGCTGTCAGTGAAAATCTAATAGACGTCTAACCATAACCCAAAAATAGACTAGTCATCAATTACACTACTAATGAATGATTACATCTATACATGCAATAGACAACAAAATAATGACTAAAGGATTCTTTTCACTTAAATATAATGACAATCCGTCCAAACAAATTAAATATAAAAGGTTTTATTTAGAAAAAGAACTCAAGATAATGCACAATGATAAAAAAAAAAGTTAAATTTTACAAATACAATACAAATAAACATTAAAAGAAAATTACAACGTGTAACAATAAAAATATATAACATTGACAAAAAAAAAGTTAAATAAAAAATGTTAACAATATTTTTTTGGTTTATAAAACAACCTGATTAATTTTCAGTTCCATAAATTCCATGTTTTATGAAAAGCACTCTGAATTACCTTGAACATTGTTGTTGAAATGTGCTATACAAAATAAACTTGCCTTGCCAAATCAAAAACTCATATTTTTATTTCATAATGATCAAAAGATTAAAAGATATACAAGGCTTCCATAACAAATAATAGTAGGGTGCACAGGTTTCATGTTTACCCCCTTGTATTTAGATAATTACAGAGTTTTAGGGCACAAGGAAACACTACAGTACATGTGCGTTTATGTTAATCTAACCACGTTTTACTCTGAGTCTGCACTGTTACCCGCTAAAATGTCACGGTTCCTACACATAATGTACATAAATAATAAACACATGTCAAAATGAAAAACACAGATACTTACAAGACCAAAAGCAGGAAAGAATTTGCTTTAACATTTGCTGTTGCTTGCTCTCAGTCTCCAACAGTTGTAAAATGCGGAAATGTTTATCGCGAGATCTGGCAACAGTGATCGAGAGTCAACGTTCAAGTCTCGCGTTGCCAGTGGTCATGTCTCAGTAGAGCCACAGTTGCCATCTAGCGGTTGAGAATTGTAAATTTTTATTTAACTTAAAATGAAATACAGTCATATATGTGTGTGGTATATAATTATAATTAATATATGGCTTGGCTATACCCTGATATATATATATATATATATATATATATATATATATATATATATATGATATCGTAGAATGTAGGATTGTGTGACAGCAAAAATATGCTGTTTCAAATATATACTTGCATATAAATGTATAAATGCAAGTATATCAAGAATCCCACAAGCTTTGTGGTCGAAAATGACTTAACACTATTTTGGTTACACTCATTGCTGGTCTGAATCAGGGCTATAGCCAAGCCGTAAAACTAGACTATAAATTGCCTCGATTTCGCTGGGTGGACTAAAAGCAGACTACACATAGCCTATCCAATTCAGAGCTAAATCGTGACTACATATAGACCATGTCATGAAATGCCACTTAAATCTTGTAGAAATCATTGACATTGCGAACATGATGAGATATCAACCATCTCAAGCACTTCCTGTCCAAAAACTACAATAAATCAGGATTGACTATAGGTGGGCTACAAATAGCCGGTCTGACTATGAGCTAAATCGTGGCTACGCACAGCCTACACAATATAACATGTCATAGATGTGAAACCAAACACCTTGTAATCACTGTTGACTTCACTTACATGATGCAATAACATACAACTCGCAAGTTATTTTGGCAAAAACGACATGTAACCAAATGAAAGATTATTTTGGCTAAAAGTGGGTTACACATAGCCGGACTATATCGGGTCTATAGTTAACCGAGACGGTGAAATGACGGCTATTGCTTGCTGGGGTCTGCCAATCCCACTAAGTGGTTAAAACGTCTAATTTGTATTCATTAAAATTACTTTTAACATTTAAAAAAAGACATATTCAAATTCCAAAGCTTGTCAGTCTTACCAACAGGAACTACAACCTTTGGAATTTGAACATGTCTGTTTTTAAATGTTAAAAGTAATTTTAATGAATACAAATTATACGTTTTAACCACTTGGTGGAATTGGTGGATGTTCCCTTTATCATGCGCCGTGGTATCGCGTCAAATCATTCACAAGTATAAATATGAAGCTATTGTGAACGTAGTTGATTTTTAATTAATATATCATGTCGATATACAATGCTTACATACTTAAAACTAATCATGGTATTGATATCTTTGTAAAACTGTCGACTTTATAGAACAGTGGCAAGGAATAGTAATATTACCGAGCTCTGAGAGCCCCCAAGTGCCGGTCGGGAGCATTTCCGTTGTGTTGTGGCTTGATTCCATTGTGTTGTGGTTTAATTCCGTTGTGTTGTGGCTTTATTTCGTTGTGTTGTGGCTTATTCCGTTGTGTTGTGGTTTAATTCCGTTGTGTTGTGGCTTATTCCGTTGTGTTGTGGTTTAATTCCGTTGTGTTGTGGCTTATTCCGTTGTGTTGTGGCTTTATTTCGTTGTGTTGTGAACTTATGTTTGCTTTTTAAAATTCGTTGTGTTGTGCACTACTGGGCCACCTTACCCCTGACTGCACCACTGTCCAAAAACGCTGACTGACTAAATTAACATGCATTATTGTTGACGAAAAAAGACGAGACGAAAATGTTTTGTATAAAATAAAAACGAAGATAAAATCTCTCTTCATTTTTGTCTACAGTCGTCTCTGCTTTTTCATCAACTGTTAAGCTTTTAAAATATTCAGAACGAGTCCGCGGCTTCGCGCTGTTGCTCAAGTAACAGGTCTCATACGCCTGTGGCTGCAACACGAAACTGCTGAACACACAACAATCGAACCAATCAGTTTGAATGAATTGTTCAGTCCTGCACGCGCTGAATCGTCTGAAGTAGGGTGGCCATTTCCATAACACCAAAAAGGAGGAAACTTTGCGGCATTTAGTGAGGCAAGAATAATTGCATAGGACTCTGGTGTACTCGCAACTACAATGTAGCCGTAATGCAGTTTTGATGGTATCATGATACAGTGATTCTGAAAAAGCCTACTCTATTCATTGCTGGACAATTTGATGTAGACCTATGTGTAACAGAAGAGGCAAAAAGTGTTTGTTCACAGTATTTGTATTTATTCAAGACATTGTAATGTCTGTTTCAAAAAAGTCTTGCAAAGTGCACAGTGCCAGAAAACATAACATTTCTGGACTTCTGGAAATAACAGAAATACATAAACAAAACATGATGATATGACGTAGCCACTAGCCAGCAGTAGGGGTGTGATGAGACAGGTTGCTCACGAGACGAGACTCGAGATTGAGTTCACGAGAACGAGATGAGACAAGATTTTTACACACTATTTTTAAGAAATCCTCAATGGCGAAATACATGACTAGAAAAAATATTCTGCAGGTGTATTTGAAATGTTTTAACTAATCATCTTGTAATGAATGTCATTTCAGTCATTTCTACTTTCATTTCTAAATGCGGGTATTGAAATCACGTTTGAATGCGCCCTCGCGTTTACTTTCACTTTCGCGCGTAACTCTGTAAATATGGAGCGGCAGCGACCGTTATCCAACTGAATTAAATGTTTTTTATTTAAATACAAAGCAAAACGACAGTGGAGGCGTAATGTAAATGTAGCGGTGGCATATTCTTTCCTAATCATCCTAACCACTCTGTCATGGCAACACAAGACTACTTTTCGCCTCGACGAGAAATCTCGTCACATTTTAGTCTCGCGGGATCTCGTCACCCTAGCCAGCAGGCTTGTTTACGTTTTTAACCAATGATATATCAGATATTTATTTGACAACGCTCTCAGCCAATCGTTTGTTTGACTAGATCTTACGGAATTAGACTATGCTGCTGCCGTGTCCTAATAAAGATTCTAGAGCGGGTTTTTTTTAGGCTGATTCAACGCAACTCCAAAAAGGAGGACAAATGAGTGTCCGGCTTGAGGCTGCGCCGGACGCCGGACAGGGGGCTTAAAATCCGGACTGTCCGGCCAAAATCCGGACGTATGGCCACCCTAGTCTGAAGCGGTTTCTCACTCGGAGCGTAGATGTAGGCTAGTAGCAGCTGGACCTCCAGTCAATTAAAAGCAAATCTGCAAATGCATCATATTGTTTGCCAGCGATGAAGATCTTTATAAGCTAACGAGCTACTTGAGTAGATTTTCATTGGATACTTTTTTACTGTTACTCAAGTAACTATTAGGATTATTACTTTCACTTTTACTTTGAGTAGCCTAAATATTTCTATAAGTAGCCTACTTGTACTTTTACTTGAGTACCGTTTTTGGATACTCTACCCACCTCTGGTGAATGTGTCTCCTAAATCAGAAATTGAAAACCAGACACGTTTAACATTTGCATTCAACAAAAATCATTCAACAAGTGTATTTTGTCAGGTATTTATGACATTTAACCAATGTTTGAGATATGTGAAACACTTTTTTACTGAAATGTTTATCAGTAATAATCTCAGTAATAATGTGTTATTTAAAAAAAAAAAAGACTACAATTTTTTGACTAAAACTAGACTAAAATTAAAAGACTTTTAGTCGACTAAAACTTGACTAAGATACCTTGAGTTTTCTTTTGACTAAAACTAGACTAAAATGACGAGACGTTTAGTCGACTAAAACTTGACTAACAAAAAAGATATGTGAATGACTAAATATGACTAAAACTAACAAGGACATTTGGCACAAGACTAAGACTAAGACAAAATTAAAAATAGGTGATGAAATTAACACTACTGTGTGTTATGTTGAGATTCGCTTGTTTTCCGTATGTCTTTTAAACAAATGAGATTTACATAAGAAGGAGGAAGCAACAAAGTTTAAAACTCAATGTATGTCTTTTCCATGTACTGAACTCTTGTTAATCAACTATGCCAGAGTAAATTCAAATTTTGATTCTAGGGCACCTTTAAACTGCTGGTCAAAGAGGGACGTTAAAAAGAATAAAGCATGTACTGAGAAGGAGGTATGAGAATATTGTAATATCTAAGTATAGCCTACTCCACATATATTTTAGCTAGCTAATCCATTGCAATTCAGCAATAACTATCAGTGTAACTGTAACCAGTTACCAAAACAGCTGTCTGTTTTTTTTAGTTAAGTTTTCAATAGTGTCCATAATTATCAATGAGTAAAATATTCACATCGGTGTTTGTTTTCTTCCTAAATTAATCTGACTTTTAAACGAATTGGCTGAATTAACGATTTAAGTGACTCACTCAATAAAAAAGCGAATCGCTGCCGCCTACTGGCGGTTTCAATATTTAACATACTGTAATTTCTTTCTTTTTAGAATCACTCAAGTTATGTTAGAATTTGATTAATGATTATACATCAATTTCATAAAGTTATGAAGTATAGATAGATAGATAGATACAAATGTAGTGAATTAATAAATTCATTATTCATCATTCCTACGCTATATTCATTTTAGTGATTCAGAAGTTATCCATGGATAATGCGATGGTGTTTTGTGTGTTTAAATACAGTTGTTTAGCTGACCAATGGTAGCTTGTAGACGATCTCTACACAAAAGCTGCACGTTCTCGTAAGCAGCTCATCACTCTTTAGCTCCGCTCACAATGACACGCCTCCAGGCACTTGGCTGTTTTCGGAAATACTTGGTTCAGTGTATGTATCTTTTATAAATATGATTAAACTAAAGACTTTTTGGAGAAGGATGCACTACTACTCTATAGGTACTAAAAATTAACACGAGATTGGAAAAAACTGTGTGGGACACCCCTTTAACAATGTTGAATGGTAAATGCCCACTAGAGGGAGTTGTTGTATTATGTGGAAACTGGTATGCATGAAGGAAAGTTTTTGCTGTCCATTTTCATTAATGTCAAGTGGTTGCATTCGGAGTTTATCCTGTTATCCTGTTGAGTACTTCTAATTAAAGTCTGCTTACTTGAACGATTCCTTGTTGCAAATGTTTATATTGCGATCACACGTTACATATACAAAATATATATTGTATTGCCAAAAAAGAAGTTTAAGTTATGATAATTATTAAAAAAAAATTGTGACTGTCACTTTAATATGTTATTTGTTTTAATGATTTTCTTTATTTGTTGGTCAGTTATGTATGTGACTTGACTATAATAATTTAATAAAGATTAAGGCACTTTATGTCATGAAAGCAGTTCATGACCATAATTTCCCCAAAATAAATATGCATGCCAAAGGTACAGTTCAAATTATAAGACACAAAAAATGAATAATAATTCTAAATAACATGATAGATATGTATTTAAAAAAAACATAAAAAATGAAACAATATGTTCAGTAATTTCCACAATATATCAACTATTACAATACAGACTTAAAATGCTATATTAGACATTAATCTTACCTGTCAAAAATGTACTTCAAGATACAGGTTTTGATACTAGAAACTTGTTTTGCTGTCTACAGACTCAGGTTGTCTGAAATGTTTGCTTTCATTTCAGCCTTTATATTCTTTCAGTTTAAGAATTTTGAAAGGCGGAGCAAAGCCATTTCAGATTGGTGTTAATGTTGTCTTCATGTGCTCTTCCTCATGTTGTTCCAAATCTATGAGTTTCTTCACTTTCGTCAGTGTTTCTGTCCATACAATTAAAATCATGACGTATATTTATCTAGCTGTTTGTTCCTCCAATAGTTATTCACTTTGGACAAGTAACCTTTAGCAGATACTTTTATAACCAGACCAAAAACTCTTACCAGCATTACAACAAAATTATTACAAGTAATTAATGTTATGATAATTTAAACATCTTTTTGGTTTATCTATTTTTTCTATTGTAGTAAATGTCTGCAACATTTTATTGGAAAGATAGTTTACAAAGTTATTAAAAATAAATAAGATTTAGGGAACATTCTATATTTTAGTTTACTGTAGTTATTTTTAGATAACTTTAAAATGTTGTATACAAGTTATTTTTAGGTTATTTTAAAAATAACCACCCTGCAACATTTTTGGAATGTTATTTTATGGTTGCAAAATAATAACCTAAAAATAACTATTAGGGAACGTTATATATGTCACTGTTACAGTCACGCCTGTCACGGACTCCGTTTCCCAGAATCCTCCCTGTTCATCACCTGTTTGCACTTCCTCATCAGCCTTCCCACTCCTCCCTGGATTTCCTGCACCTGTCTATTGTCATTAGCACTCCCTTTAAGTTGGACTCACTCCTAGCACTCCCTGTCCATTCTATTGTTTGTGTCTGAGTTAATTGTGAGCATCTTTCTATGAAGACGCTCTGTTCCCCTCTGGCCCTCTTCTCGAGGGGAGAGGTGCCTGTGCCTGGTGGTTCCGGCCCTGCTCTTGCTGAGGCAGAGTGGCAGCTGAGATCATGGGGAGGTAGAGCTCGCTGCGGAGTTTGAGAGGTGCGTAAACCTTTCTCAACCTCCAGCGGTGGCTGACGAGGACGTGCTCCTGGATGTCGATGATGTCTTGTCTTTGACATCGTCGGATCCAGGAGCCAGTGCTCTTCTGGCAGCTAGCCCCAGAGAGCAGGAGATGGCAATGGAGGAAGAAGTGGGCGAGCCTGCGGCTTCCTACAGGCCCCCCTGCCCAGCATATGCAGAGTTGCTGGAGGTTATAGACCGCTCTTCTGGCAGGCTGCAGCTGCCATGTGGGCGCCTGAGGAAAGAAACCGCACGTGGAAGGCTCGACGAGCGGTTCCTTTCCGGCCATAACCCGGTAACAGCCTTTGTGACACCTACTGGCCACTACGAGTATCTTATCATGCCGTATGGACTGGTCAGTGTCCCCTCCGTATTTCAAGACTTCATGCACGAGGTGCTCCGGGAGTTTCTGCACAAGTTTGTCCTGGTCTACATTGACAACATCTTAATATACTCCTAGAGCATGGCCGACCATCGCCGCCACGTTGCGGAGGTCCTCCAACGCCTGAGGGCTCACCACCTGTTTCTCAAAGCCGAGAAAAATACCTTCCACCAGCCCTCAGTGCAGTTCCTGGGTTACATCATTGATCGCATTGGTGTCCGCATCGATGAAAGGAAGGTGACAGCTGTAACCAACTGGCCCATTCCCACGTCTGTGAAAGAGTTGCAAAGGTTCCTGAGTTTTGCAAACTTTTATCGAAGATTCATCAAGGGTCACAGACACTTAGAAAAGATGTACTTGGGGTATGTTAATGGAAGCACATTTCCCTGTACAATGAAATTCTCACTTTGCTTTCCACTCTATAGCCATAATTGAAAAAGAATGTCTTTTCCAGCACATTAGACTCAGATGCTCCTTTGCGCTTAACAAAGATTAAGGAAATTAATCCAACGCCATGGTACAATGAGTAAAATTAGGCTGTATGAATTTACTTAAGATGGATACTGACAACATTTTCTTTAAATGCCATGCTGATGTTCATCCTCGCTCCAATTCTCTTATTCCAAGTTTTCTTGCATGTTCCATAGTGTTGGATGAAACAGCGTGCCAAGACATCACGCAGCTGTCAATATCTGTTTTCACGGTTACTATCAAAGACTATAGAATAACACAAGACGTGTCACTCGTATTGTTTTGAATGGGAGAAAGTGCAATGCGCAAAATGGCGGAATAAGTCCCGCCTTCTAAATAAGACCCAATCGCCGATTTGGTAAAGTCACCGCGTCATCGCAGTTGCCGTTAGAAGCACCGGTTTCTATAGAAACAGTCAGACGCTCGCCTCCGAAATGAGGCACGAGACGCGCATATAGGTCTCGGAGAATTTGATGTTTCCCCATTCAAAGAGATGGGAGTTGCACTTGCATGCCCGAGAGGCGTTTCAAATATGGCCGCCGAGTGAAATGACTTGTCTTAAAGGGACTTTGTTACTATGCAGTACAAGAAGGATCCAGGGATAATGCAGAATATTCTCTGAATATTCAAATCTTGGTAACATTTAGGATAATGTATGTACGCAATTTAAATAGTGTTTATAAGAAAAAAAAAAAATGCACGGAACAAGTGGTTTAATCTTACATATCGTCTGAAGCTGCAAAGTTATTCTTCTTTGTACTTTGTTGTTTAACATGCATGACACAGACAGCAGCAAGCCTGCTGTAAGTTAAGATCGAATGCGTGGATCCCCTATAACGATACACATCAGTTTTCTTCTTCACGTTGCCTAAGCCATATGCACTGTGCACAAGGACATTTGACATAAATCTGCATGTACGTGTCCATCCAGGCAAAAATAGATGCATAGTGAAAGCAATTCGTCTTTAATGTGTGCGCACACAGAATAGCGTGTAAACTGACAGAACCTAAACATGTGCAACCTCCGGTTTAAACTATGCTATCCTTGTGCCATGACTTGTGGATGCGCACATCGCGACATATCTAAAGTGATATATTGTGCTGCCCACTACACATCGAACATCAGAGTCACTGTGTCAGTAGGCTACTCCGCACCCGCTGGTCATAAGCATTTCATTTGTGCTCATTGTGCCACTTCTGTGCAGCGCACTCCCGAATACCTCTTATCTCTTTACTAAGGTATTGAACAACGATGCTCATGGTGTTATACTTTTGCAAAGGTTTGCTAGCTTCAGCCAGGTTCAGCATTGTCAAGTAAAGTGCTTCCCTTTTGCAAGGGCATCGTACGACTAGGTTTCTCAATCTTTATCTGCCCCATGCATTATGTAATCTTGTACTTGTGTCATTCTGAACTGGTTAATTTCTTTGGGGGTTCTTTTAGCAGGTTCTGACAGTTAGACGAATTCTCGTCACGGCCAAGTATATTGAATGAATCTTTCCTATAGAAAACATATATACCTTTTCATTATTTACTTAAAATGACTCATGATCATTCACTCATTGTATCACATTACGTCGACTATTGCTTGCTAGCTACTAGTGGTGGTGTCATTGTTTTCTACTTTATCTTCAGCTTCATTCTTCACAATTGCATACCTTTATATCATTGGCTTATCGTGACCTTTAATCTGTATTCATAATGGGCCTTTCGTGGCCTTTACTTATAACGGCCTAATCATGGTTTTTGTGTAACATAGCATATTGTTGCTCTGCTCAGAATGGCCCCTTGACTTCTGCGTTGCATAGAATATATCATACTATCACACTAAATTGCCTATTATTGCCTTTGACTTAGTATTATAGGTATATCGTTATGTTGACATCTCATAAAATCACCTATTATTGCTTTACATTAAATGGCCTCTCGTTGCATTCACATTCGATAGTCATCATAACTTTTAGCTTTACATGGAATATTGTTGCCATAACATTAATGGTTTATATTTGTCATCACATTATAATGGCTATCATGACTTTCAGCTTCACAGGGCATGTCGTCGCCATCAGGCATGTTGTTGCCATCGGGCAAATCGTTTGCATCGGGCATATCATTGCCATCAGCCATCGGGCATATTTTTGCCATCGGGCAAATCGTTTGCATCGGGCATAACGTTGCCATCGGCTATCGGGCATATTGTTGGCATCACATCAAATGGCTTATTACCTCACATTAAATGGTTTTCATTTTTGCATCAAGTGGCATATCATGGTTCTACACAAAGGCCTGTCTTAGCTCTTCATATAATTAAAACCTTTCACGGCCACCAGGTAAGTCTGTTTTATGTAACTCCAAGGTCTTCTCAAATTGGCCTATATTGACTTTTCAAGGTACAGGGCCTTTGTGGTCTTTCCATGTTAATCAGATTAATGTAGCCTCACTCCATATCTTTATCAGTCAATGTTATGTATGCAATTTATTTGTCAAAATTTAATACTAGTACGTTACTAATGCAAACTACTGGTGGTGGTGTTTTCGTATGATTTAATATCACTCATTATGATTTCCCTATACTCGCTCAAGGTCAAGCGAACCGCTAACTCTATGGACCATGGTCCTCATATGCAGTCTTCTAGTATCACAGACTAATGTGTCTTTCTGACCATTCGTATCAAATCACTATTCACATCACTGGTATTCTTTTGTGTTTAATCTAGGATTACCAAGGCTATGTTTATAACAAGCTTTAGGTAAGGTTATAGCTTATCATAAAATCCTATATTTAAATCTTCTGTGGTAAGTATACTATTGAGACAAACTACCTGTAATGGCGTCAGTTTATATTCCTGATATTTACATCTATATGACTTGCTTATTCGGCTTATCCGGGCATCTCATTCATCTACATCTACTTCCCCTCACTATAGCCTATCGTGGCATCATACATGATCCACATGGCACATTTATACGCTGGCCTATCAGCCTACTTTGCTTTCATGCTTGACCTAATGTGGCAATGTTACATAATGATTCTTTCTGTTAATGATTAAACATTCATTAATGTCTGTGCATTCATTCTCTCTTTCTCTTTGGTAATATTTAGGAACGCATTCAAAGAATCATCCAACTGGTGCGTATTTTCTTCACATTCTCAGTTCTTTTGGGGGTAGGCTCCGCCCCTGCCTTCATCTTAAGGCAGGATCTGCAAACGTCTGCTACCCTCCGGATTGTACTATGGACGGGGCCTACGCCAAATAACTTTATCATTTATCATTGATATTTACATTCATACTGTTGAATAAATCATATTCAAACGTTTCTTTGCTTCCCGAGTCTTTCTGGTAGAACTGGGCTAATATGGTCATGCTTCCTAGTTCTAGTAAGAACTCTAGCTGCTGCATTTTGTACGAGCTGTAGTTTATTTATCAAGCCAGCAGAACAACCACCCAGTAGAGTGTTACAGTAGTCTAGTCTTGAGGTCATAAACGCATGAACTAACTGTTCTGCATTTTTCATTGAGAGCATATGTCGTAGTTTAGATATATTTTTCAGATGGAAGAATGCAGTTTTACAGATGCTAGTAACATGGCCTTCAAATGAAAGATTGGTATCAAAGAGCACACCCAGGTTCCTAGCTGACGACGAAGACTTAACAGAGCAGCCATCAAGTGTTAGACAGTATTCTAGATTATTGCGTGAAGAAGTTTTCTGTCCAAAAATTAGAATCTCTGTTTTTCCTGAATTTAGTAGTAGGAAATTACTGGTCATCCAGTTTTTTATATCAGCTATACATTCTGTTAATTTAGCGAATTGGAGATTTTCGTCAGGGCGCGAAGAAATATAGAGCTGAGTATCATCAGCGTAACAATGAAAACTAATGCCATGCTTCCTAATGATATCTCCCAAGGGTAGCATGTACAGAGTAAAAAGCAACAGTCCTAGTACTGAGCCTTGCGGTACTTCATATTTAACTTGTGATTGATATGACATCTCATCGTTTACTACTACAAACTGATAATGGTCAGATAAGTATGATTTGAACCATGCCAATGCAATTCCACTAATGCCAACATAATTTTCGAGTCTTTTTAGAAGAATATTGTGATCAATAGTGTCAAATGCAGCACTAAGATCCAGTAACACTAATAGAGAGATACAACCACGATCTGATGATAAGAGCAAATCATTAGTAACTCTAATGAGAGCAGTCTCAGTACTATGGTACGGTCTAAATCCTGACTGGAAATCTTCACAGATACTATTTCTTTCTAAAAAGGAACATAGTTGTGATGAAACTGCCTTTTCTAGTATTTTTGACAGAAAAGTGAGATTTGAGATCGGCCTGTAATTGACTAATTCTGTAGGATCAAGTTGTGCTTTTTTAATAAGAGATTTAATAACAGCCAGCTTAAAGGTTTTTGGTTCGTATCCTAGTGATAAAGATGAATTAACAATATTAAGAAGAGGATCTATGACCTCTGGAAGCATCTCTTTCAATAGCTTAGTCGGTATAGGGTCTAACATACATGTGGATGATTTTGATGATTTAACAAGTTTAGACAATTCTTCCTCTCCCAAAGCAGTAAATGAATTGAATTTTTCTTTAGGGACACTACAATGCACTGTCTGACACAAGACTGTAGTAGACGGTTGCATGGTTATCATTTTTTCTCTAATATTATCAATCTTGCAAATAAAGAAGTTCATAAAGTCATTACTGCTGTGCTCTTTGGAAACATCAGAAGTTGAAGTTTTATTTCTTGTTAATTTAGCCACTGTATCAAATAAATACCTAGGGTTGTGTTTATTTTCTTCTAAAAGTTTTGAAAAATAGGCAGATCTAGCAGTTTTTAAGGCCTTTCTGTACTCAGTCATTTTCTCTCTCCACGAAATGCGAAATACTTCTAGTTTTGTTTTCTTCCAGCTGCGCTCCATTTTTCTAACTGCTGTTTTTAGGGCCCGAGTGTGCTCATTGTACCATGGTTAAACACAAAGGAGCAACTGAGTCTAATGTGCTGGAAAAGAGAGAGTCAATAGTTTCTGTTGCAATATCGAGGTCTTCTAAGCTGTCTGGTATGCTAAGGCGATGAAACTGATCAGGAAGATTATTTATAAAGCAATCTTTAGTGGTAGAAGTGATACCATATTTATGGCAGAGAGGCAGTTTAGCCGCTTTCACTAAATGTAATATACACGAGACTAGATAATGATCTGAGATGTCGTCACTCTGCTGCAGAATTTCAACGGCATCAATATCGATTCCATGTGACAATATTAGATCTAAAGTATGATTACGACAATGAGTGGGTCCCGACACGTGTTGTCTAACACCAATAGAGTTTAGAATGTCTGTAAATGCCAATCCTAATGAATCTTTTTTATTGTCTACATGGATATTAAAATCACCAACAACAAGGACTTTATCTGCAGCTAGTACTAATTCTGATAGAAAATCGGCAATCTCTTTGATAAAGTCTGTATTGTACCCTGGTGGCCTGTATACAGTAGCCAACACAAATGTCAACTTACATAATGTTACGTAAAGCACCATCACTTCGAAGGAATTATATTTGAAAGACTTCTGGCTGATACTGTAAATATTACTATAAATTACAGCAACACCTCCCCCTTTTCCTTTCTGTCAAGGATTGTGTCGGTAATCATAACCTTGAGGACTAGACTCATTTAAAGTAATGTAATCGTCCGGTTTTAGCCAGGTTTCTGTCAAACACAGCACATCTAGATTATTGTCTGTGATAATATCATTTACAATAAGTGCTTTTGAAGAAAGTGATCTAATATTTAACAACCCAAGCTTTATAATTTGTTTATCATTATTATCTCTATTTTTTATTTGTTGAACATCAATTAAATTTTTACCATTAAATGGGTTTGGAAGTTTTTTGTTTTTATTAATTCGGGGTACAGACACAGTCTCTATTTGATAATATCTAGGTGTAAGAGTTTCTATGTGTTGGGAATTATCTGACTTCTGTAACGTGAGGCAGCTAGCAGACGGTCGGTTTAGCCAGTCTGTCTGCTTCCTGTCCTGGGCCCCAGTTTGTCATGTTTTAGTTCTGAGACTATATGCCATATTACTAGAGAGAAGAGCAGCACCATCCCAGGACGGATGAATACCATCTCTTTTCAACAGGTCAGGTCTGCCCCAAAAGCTTTTCCAATTGTCTATGAAACCTATATTATTCTGTGGAAAGGAGGAGGAGTATTCCCCAGGGCGCAGGTCCTGCTGTGGGTCACATAGCGGAAACTCCGTTCCTGGGGTTCACAAATGGATCTGGTGGAGGGGTTAGAGACGGGTCCTGCCCTATCTCGACCCGCCATCCTCATCCCCAGCACCCGCCATCCTCACTATTAAAACAGTATTTCTTCTGGCAATAACATCCCTCAAAAAAATTGGGGACTTACAAGCACTATCGGTTGCTCCCTCATATCTGGACTTTGCTCCAGGAATGGTCAAAGCTTTTCTGCATCCTAGACCGGGATATGTTCCCAAGGTCTCTACAAATGTCCCAGGACCCATTGTCCTGCAGGCTTTCTGTCCTCTACCTTTCATAAATCCGGATCAGGAAAAACTGAATCTGCTCTGCCCAGTTAGGGCTTTAGACACGTATGTCCACAGAGCTGCCCTGTGGCAGAAAACTGAACAATTGTTTGTCTGTTATGGTTCTCCTAATAAGGGAGGTCCAGCGTCAAAGCAGAGAATGAGTAAGTGGGTGGTCGAGGCCATCTCACTGGCATATAAGTCGGTTGGACAGCCCTCTCCTTTGGCTATCCGAGCGCATTCTACTAGGGGTATGGCTGCCTCAAAGGCCCTGATGTCGGGGGTTCCCCTCCAAGATATATGTGATGCTGCTGGGTGGTCTTCCCACCATACCTTTATTAGGTTTTATAACCTTGATTTGGGCTCCACTCCAGGGTCCTCAGTTTTATCATCCTGATACAATACACATAGGCATTTGGTCCTATGGCTTAGTTGGGATTGCGTTCCCAATGCGACTATGCAGTGTCGATGTTCCCATGAAAGGGAACGTCTCGGGTTACGTATGTAACCCTGGTTCCCTGAATAAGGGAACGAGACACTGCGTAGCTTAGCCATATTCCCTGCACACCTATGAGCGTCTGCTTCATCCATTTTCAGAAGCTGGCGTTCTTTGTTCTCAAGGGTGCTTTATAGTTTCCTGGTCCGTGACGTCAACCGCTCTGACGTCCCGCTACACTATTGGTTTGATTTCACGAGTGCTTCAAGACGTAACACCAGAGGCATTCCCAATGCGACTACGCAGTGTCTCTTTCCATTATTCAGGCAACCAGGGTTACATACGTAACCCGAGACATTTTCACACCTATGGATTGCTTGTTTTGTTCCGAAACAGGGACTAAATTTGTTACAATGTTGCATTTTCTTCTTGGTTCGGTTCGCTTTCACATGGCAACATTTCAAAGCGTACTAAAATGCGTTTAGGCAAGTCACATGCGAGTAAAACTGTCCTCTTATTGGTCAGAGTTTTCTCTGTGTCATCCATCAAAATAATGATTGACAAGTTCGCTCCATGAGTTTATTGTGGCTTTATTTGTAACTGTAGAGACACACGCAAACACTTCATAAATGTAGCCGGCTTTCCCGCTGTTAAATTATATACTACATTCATATTAATGCTGCGGCAAATTCAAACGCGCATTCTTTCTCTCTCTCGGTCTGTCTCTGGTTGAACAGCGCTGTCTAGTAGGCGACCTGTTGTCAGTGTGTAGAGAGAGACCATATGAATTTTATAATGAAACAGAGCGGGAAAAAGGCTTCGTCAGGACAGTATTCTCACATGGAGAAGTGCAAATACACAACAGAGGCGCTCGTTCGTTTTCAGCTATGGTAAATAATGTGCTCACTCACAGAATCAGACACTACCACTTTATATATCACATTTCCCGTTATGAATTATGATATCATTTGGTTCGTTGGTCCGTTAACTGGGTCAGATTGCTTTCACATCTCAAACGAACCGCTCCAAAGTTCGTTTGAAAGCATACCGAGACCACCTCTTCAAGCAGGTCTCGGTACGCTTGTTTGGTACACTTTTGGTGCGCACCCGAGTGCGATTGCTGCTTTCACACCTGCCCAAACGAACCGCACCACAGGGGGAAACGAACTCTAGTACAATTCAACCAAACTAAATGAGGCAGGTGTGAAAGCACCCTCACTGAAGTGCAGTGTAGGGAGTCTGACACACAGTGATTCTGTGAAATTGTGAAAAAACAATAACCCGAAGCAGTGTGGTTTTGCCCAACGTACTGAGGCATTGTTTTAAATTTGATAAACTTAAGCCCAAACTACTGTGGCTGGGTTTGTCCAACTTACTGTGACAGTATTGCATGTTTAACTATGTAGAGTAATAAGATTTAAGGCTCGATAGAGTTCATTTGCATCTGAAATAGACTAACAGTTATATTAAAGCAACTAGATAACATATAGTTATTGAAAGATATTGAGTTATTGAAGACATTGAGAATAGTTGTTGAATTATCTCAGTTCAATAAGGTTTTGAAAATGGAAGAAATTATCATTAAATACATAGCTAAGCACGGTTCACCTGAAATGTTGGATGGGATAGAGAAGGCAGATGATCCATACAACTGGGCTATGGGTCAATTAAAAAATTCCCATAAAATGCCTAAGAACAAAGAAGGAAAAATTGCTAATGCACTTCAAGCAGTTTTTGCTTCATACAAAGTAACTAGGAAGAAAGTAGATGAGTTAAAAGCTGAAAATGAACGACTTGCTGTTGGAGTAATTTCTACAAAAATTTACCTAGCTAGTGAAACGATATGGAAAGAAGATCAGAATGCAGAATGAGATTGCATTTCTTAGAACTAACCATGACATGCTTAAATCATCTGTGGGAAAAATGGCCAACAATTTGTTGGAAACTAAGGCAGCTTGTGAGTTTATGATCAAGAATGGCATAACTGAGAATATCACCAGTAAGACATTGTTAGGTGTCACATTGTCTAACCGAGTTCCAGAAAAGCCAGATTTGCAGGAAAATAGCTCTGAAGGTTGGAAAAGAGATTTCCGGGCATTCAGTAGTCAAGACTCTGATTGTACAGTTAGATTTCTCATGGCACCAGTTCATGCTACTACAACTGTGCGTGCTATTGAAGGAAGGGAAGAGCAAATGACCACTACCATGGTCAGAGGATTTAATCCAACTGAACTAGAAACTGTGATCAAGAATATTGAGAAATGTGATCCTGCTAAACAAGATCCATTAGATTTTCTGAAAAACTTGGAGGAATATGCTGAGGTTTACAGATTTACAGATGGCGATGCATGTGTTTTGTTAAGAATGTGCTTGCCTGACACTTTGTCTGGAGCCTTAACTCAGAAAGTAAAGGACAGAACTGCTAATAAGTCAGAGAGGAAACAGACACTACTTGAAGTTTTAGGTGTGATGTCAGTTAATTGGGATAACATATCTAAGATGCACATGAGGAAAGGAGAGTACCCAGCAGCGTTTTCAGACCGATTATTGGAGGTGTTTAAAACATTCAGTGGCAATCCTGATATTACTAAGAATGATGTCAGTTTCAAGTCTGCCTTGATTAACAAATGTGACCCATTCACTCGTTCTGCTGTGTCAATGTTTGTGACACCTCTCTCTGAGTATAATGACATTATTGGTAAAATGACACAGATTTACAACAATAATGCAAATGCAAATAATCAAATGAAAGATGCCAAACCTAAACATCCAGTTGCTGCCTTTGGCAGAAGAGAATGTTCTAGATTTTCTGATGATTTCCATCATAGAACAAAGAGAGTAAATTCAGAAGGTGTTATTCTTTGCTATGCATGTGGAAAAGCTGGTCACATTGCTAGACATTGTCTAGACAATGAGAGATCTCTTCAAAGCTTTGTCTGTCATGCATGTGGAAGGGATGGTCACATTGCAAGGCATTGTTTGCAGAAAGGAGGAAAGATCAGGAAGTTGTTTGTTTTGCATGTGGAAAGACAGGACACAAGGCAAGAGAGTGTCACTTTTCACATAAAAGAAAGGTGGGCTATCACGTTTTGCTTAACCCTTTCGCACGTAAGTTTCAAATATTCTGGCTGACCCCCCAGCGTGAGTTTTTTAAGGCGACCGCTATTTAGAACGTATCACTTTATGGTTTCCATGGTGACGCGTCATTGCTTGTTACGTGACACACTGCAGCACTGTATGAATGATGATCTGCTTTCACTTAATTTTTCCTTTTTTATTCAAAATATTCACAAATTTGTTAACTATAGCATGAAATATCTAATATTCCGATTGCCAAATATGTGCAAGTGGATGTGTTTTGCTGTTTAAACACCTTTATAACGATCGCGTTAGTTATGAGCGATGGGCACCGCCATGTTAGTTTGCACCGCGCAGAGAATCGGATCTGTTGGATTTACAACCCGTGAATTTATCCACTTCTCCCGAAATACATGAAAGTAAGTGTGCCGGTGAACTGGGGAAGAATAGAGTAAGCTTTTAAGTTACTTTCACAATGTGTATCTGATATGAATTAAACGTGTTGTCAAGTTATAATGGAAAGGGTTGTTATTTCCGCTTCTATAGACATCATTGTGTATTTTACAAACTCTAAATATATTGTTTTGTTAGTACTCATGTGTATTTAAATGTCTGAAACCTGAAATGAACATTATTTGGTTGAAAACACAGCATATATGTGATATATGAAAAGCGCTGCGCGCGTCCGTCTCTGGTTTAGCGCCAGTTAAAGCGCGCACGCACATTTGAATTTGGCAGTTGATCACGTAATGCACTGAACGTTCTAATCACACCGGTGTGATCGTACGCTCCTGGGGCCAGCCAAGACTGATCACACCGGTGTGATCGTACGCGTCAAAGGGTTAAAAAAATAGGCCCAGAGACCCAGTTGGCACTGTTGAAAGGAAATAAAGAAGAAGACATTCACACTTTGCCAGACACATCACTGCATGAACAACTGGGGGGGGGGAGGCATTGTCCTTTTGGGGTTAGGGCAAAGCGTTGTCCTTTGCTACTTCTTTTACCCCTTTTCCACCAAGGCAGTTTGAGTGCTGGTTCGGAGCCAGAGCCTAGTTTCAAATCAGTTCTTTGTCTTTCGACACACAAAGCACCAGCTCCGAACCAGAAAAACTGGTTCGTAAGTAGCACCAAAACATTGCTGGGCTAGAAGTAAGAACCGCTTACGTCAGTGGCTGGGGGCGGGGTTACCGTGACCAACGAGACGAACACAAACTGTTGAGCGCCATATTTAAAAATAGCAGCTAGCTATAACAAACATACAGGATGGACGCTATTAAGCAAAAACAGCAGTGGTCCGAAGAGGAAACAAGTTTCTTTCTTGCAGTCTGGTCCAGTGCAGAAGTGCAGAGTAAATTAGAGGGTGCTTCACGGACAAAACCGGTATTGCAGCAAATTCAGCGCGAGATGGCCGCTGCTGGGTTCGACCGGAACATTGAACAGATTAACAACAAACTAAAAAAACTCAAGAAAGATTACCGGGACCAAAAAAAGGACCTCGGTCGGAGTGGTAATGGGCGGCCACGTCGAAACCCACATTTTGACATCCTCGACGCTGTCCTCGGCGATAGGCCGGCATGCCAGGTGACCGGGGCGCTGAACTCGGCAACAGTTATGCTGGAATCGATGGTGGATGATTCGCTGCAGCAAAGTTGCACTGATCCTGGTAAGTTCTATTTTTACTATTTTCTAGGTAGCTATATATTTTTTAGCCGTTTAGTGGAGTACTAATTCCTTATATCAGTGTTCGAAATACTGCTAGCTAGGACTGTTATTTCATTCTATAAAGTATCACAGAACAATGTATACAGTAGTGAACAACAATGATTTTTAAAGCGCTGTCGTTTTGTTTATTTATAGAATTGTCTGCCATCAACGACGGAGATGACAACGTTGAGTTACCACCACCGCTGGGCTGCAGCTCTCCCGCACCGTCGTGTAGCAGCTCTGGAGATACATGTCTTGCATCTTCTGAACAAGACAAACGGGGTAAGACTTGCTGTGCAAATAGTGGTCACACCATATACTATGCAAACAGAGATGTGTGTATTACTGTCAGGTACTGAAATAATTTCATATTTCAATAAGTTTATATTTTTGCTTCATGTAATGTAATGAATATGAATCCATATTGCTTTGATATGTAACATTGAATACATTAGATTACACGACTAAAAGCAAAAGTATAGAAAAAGTGTAATTTTTAAATTTAATATTGAATTAATCTTAAATTAAGTTGCTATATTAAAACATAAGGTCAGTGATCTATCACACCATGTAGCAGATGCTTGCATAATTCCCATATGACAACACATTGATGATCTATGTCATTTGCTATTGTTGTTGTACACAGGAAAAAGGAAGAGAGACAGTACTTCAGAACTGATTCAATATTTGGAAAGGGCAGATGAGAGGTTTTTGCAGCACAGCAAGGAAATGGATGATGCCTTGCTGCTGGAAATGAGAGCAGACACACGTTCTCTGCTTGGACTCATGGGCTGCATGGTGGCGGTAATGGAAGCACAATCGCAAAAATGATCGGAAATAAATCACACCACAGTATTTCTTTTCTCATGTACAATTTTTATTTTATAAAACTATTTACAATTTATTTACTGCACTTTATATTTTACAAAGATTTATAAAGATTTGTACTGTTTTTGTAAAATAAAAAAAATAATAAACTAAGTTTTATATAAACAAATGTGTGATTAAGTTTCTTTAATCAATGGAGAATATAATAACTGTCCTCAAACACAAACTGAAGAGGTTACAAACATATGACATCGGTGTGTTGTGTTCTAAAGTAATTCAAAGGATCACTCGTTCCCGCTGTTAAAATGCATCATTAATGCAGCTCTGATGTCAGCCCCTTCAGTGTTAGCATGCTCAGGTAATGTCTGAACAGGAGGCTGAATGTTTACAGTCCTGTCTAGGTACTCTTCAGTGAAATTATCACCATGCTCCTCACAAATGTTATGAAGCACACAGCAGGTCAGTGCCATTTTCTTGCTCAGCTCCAGCTTGCAGTCGTTTCTTTTTAGGAGGCACTTCCATCGTCCTTTTAATCTCCCAAAAGACATCTCCACAACCGATCGTGCGCTGCTCAGCCTGTAATTATAGGTGTGTTGTTCAGGGGTCAGCCTGCCAGTGTCTGAAAAGGGCTTCATGAGCCAGTTCTGCATGGGGTACGCCGGATAACCTATCAGGTAATATCCCACATCACAGGCAGAGATGGTCACTTTGTTTTGCCCAAGTAATTCCCCGTCACTTAGGACCTCCCACAAGTGTGACTGTCGTAGCACTCTGGCATCATGCACACTCCCTGGATAGCCAACACAAACATCCCAGAATAGACCTTTGCCATCCACAACTGCTTGCAGAACAATAGAATGCCAGCCTTGTGTCCCACCAGTGGTCAGATCGTGGGTATGCCCACATTACAGGTGACCTCCGCTTTGCCTTCAGCTGCAAGATTGGCTGTAAAGAAAAAATGGTGTATGTTTAATTTATTAGCAACAGGGGGGCTGTTTATTTCCTATCAAGTATACAGTGCAGTATACATACTATAAAGACAGTTGAGATGTAGCTGTGATGTGATTAATCTATATACAAGCACCACTTAATAAAGCAGGGATACTTTATTTTCTGTATGAGCAACAATTGTGTGTTGGTATATAACTGCTTATTTCTTTTCACATATTCATACAATGTCTTTTCAGATACTTAGTTTCATACCATTCTTGTCCATTGAAAATGCATAAATCTAAATTTGGTCATTATTAATATAAATAGAATGTTTCCCATTTTCCATCTGTTTATTGAACAACTCAACAGTATATAAAGTAGTTGAAATTAGCAACAACCAGAACTGACCTACAGCAGTACAAAACAACACAGGCTACACATCAATAATAATAATATATTATATATATATATATATATATATATATATATATATATATATATGTGTGTGTGTGTGTGTGTGTATATCTTTTTTCACAATACTGTTTCTGAATACTTCCACTAACGTTTAATTTTATTTAACTGTAATGTGACCGATTATCAGGAGGGAAGCTACGTGCTGAAGCTAACGTTGACATCGTATTATTCGATGTTAATAATAAATAAAAAAAATATGTTATGCACTTACCGTTATTCTCGCTTGTAATCGCCGTCTGTACATATTACGGCGAGCTGCACGAACACGTTGTATTCGCCGTGTTTGAATGCCGATATAGGTTCAGAGAGCCATAAACATCAATAGAAGCGCAACGTCCGCCATTGTTGAAGGTGTTTGTGTTTCGCGCTACCACGCTAGCGTTGCTGGGAAAGATGAGACGTATACAGTGACGTAAGACCTGGCTCTGGGCTGGCTCTCTAGCCTGTGGAAAGGCAAACCGGTTCTTAGAAGGCTCCTCTGTTGAACCAACGAACTGGCACTAGCAATAGCTCTGAACCAGCACCCGGTTCGTTTTGGTGGAAAAGGGGTATTTGAGATCTTCTTTCCAGATGAGTTTTATTACTTTATTGCAGACCACTTGATCTCAGTTTTTTTCTTCAGAGACTACGGACAGACGTCCTTCCACCTAGATGGAAAACAAGTGGGCAAAAGAACATACCCACACTAAGAAATGCACAACGACAGACTCACTGCACATAACTCTAGAATGAGACAAATATATGCATACTTGGATGCAGAAAATGTATTATTGAATGCTGAACGCATATACCTGTGGATAAAGGATGTCCACACTGAGAAAATGGACACAATACCACAGGACAAAATGAAAAAGTATGCGCACACACACACACACACACACACACACACACACACATACACAAACACATTATATTGTCTATTGATTTTTGATTAGAGTTAATAAAAACGAAACAATTTGCTATTATTACTGATGCAAAGGAAAGATTATGAAAGCCCAACAAGGTTTTGAAGAGAAAAAAGGACAATATTTTTTGCAAAACAAATGCATGTTCGAGACTTAGCTATTGCCTATTCTGGTTTCATTTAGGATGTAACCTTTAAAACAGCTGAAACAGCTTGAAAGTTTTCTCACCCAAACCCAAGATGTTTGTATTTCATTTTGCGAAATTTTAGAAGAGTCTATTTGATAATTCTCCCCAATTGGATGGAGCTGTAACCAGTGTGCATGAGGTGTCAACCCAATGACGGGTAAGATTCTTTTTTGGCCAGCAAAGGACAACCTAAGGCAGGGCTTCACCGCCACCGGGCACCTGCCCAATAGAGAACGAGAGGGGTAATCTGTGAAAATGGAGTGGTTGTGATGCTTCTTTTGGGCCAAAAAGGGGGATCAAAAGGGGGACTGTAAGAATTTGTAGTCTGCCTCGACCCAGTTTCCACTCCAAAGTATATTTTAGAATGAGCTCATCCCAAAAATAGCTTAATTATCATAGAGATGAAGAAAGTCAATTGGTATATTGTTTATGTACTATTTGGTTGATGAAATCCTGAGCAGATGGTAATCAATTGTAGAATAGGAATGGGTGTGGGACACAGAGAACCATCTCAGACAATGAGGTGTCACAACTTTATTAACATACAGACCAAAACTGGTAAAACATGAGAAACTACATTTACATGAAGAGTGGTAAACTGTAACAGGATAAAAGGTTTGAGATTTGGATGTTCTGGGTTCATTCCAACTCCGATGAACCTAAGGTGCTACATGTACTTTGTCACTGCTACACTGCAATAAACTTCTTCATCGAGATCTTCAATGTCCTCATCATTTTTTCTTACAATGGCTATTGGATAGAAACTGTTCCTCAGTCTGGACGTCCTGCATTTTACTCTTACGTACCTTTTACCTACGGCAGAAGTGTAAAAAGTTTGTGTTGGGGGCACGTGGACTCTTGAACAATGGAGCTGGCTCTTCTGTGTACTCTGCTCTGGTAGATGTTCTGAAGTGAAGGTAGTGTTGATCTAATGATCCTCTCAGCAATCTACCACTCTCTGCAGGTGCTTATGGACCATTACTGTGGTGCTCCCATACCACAATGCGATAGAGCTGGTTAAGGTGATCTCAATGACAATGCAGTAAAAACTGCTGAGAGTATTTGGTGCCATGCCGAATTTCCTCAGCCTTCTGAGAAAGTACAGCTGCTGTTGTGGTTTCTTGACCA
Organism: Megalobrama amblycephala; assembly: GCF_018812025.1. NCBI lineage: Eukaryota > Metazoa > Chordata > Actinopteri > Cypriniformes > Xenocyprididae > Megalobrama > Megalobrama amblycephala. The sequence goes on along the minus strand of NW_025953336.1, from coordinate 392,645 downwards.
GCTGAGTGGTGTTATGTGACCAATTGGGGTGAACAAGGATATAAACACCCCAAAATTTTAAACAGCTCACCTTCTCTACCTCATGCCCATGGATGAACAGGTGCTGATGAGTTCTCCTCTCCTTCCTCATGTCCACTTTCATCTCCTTGGTTTTGTCTGTGTTGAGGGTGAGATTGTTCTCCTCACATCATTTCACAAGACAAACTACCTCATTCCTAATCCGATCTTCTACCAGACAGAACTGGTTTATATATTTGAAATGCATTTGTTGTTGGCCAGAAGAGAACTGGCCCCCCAACTAAGCCTGGTTTCTTCTCTCTTCGCTTCGCTAACAGAGGCCACACATAATTCATTTACTTTTTGGTTATCTGATTGCATATAGAGCACACACTGACCTCACACTGGTGTTGATAAGTTGTTTTGTATTTCATACTCAACAAAATGACTTTTGCTTTTTTTCTTTTTCAATGCGTTCATCAAACAGCTGTGGTAACTCGGATCAGTCTACAAACACGGTGAGTCATATCAACCTCTCCCAGTGTTATTTCATGTTCCATTTGCCACATGTTCAGCGTAGCTCTCTCTGTCAGCGATGAGGGATTTACATGTCATAAATGTAGGGAAATAGTCAGGCTGACAGAGAGAATATCAGAATTAGAGACACGCATCCAAACTTTAATCGAGGATAGTAAGAATGCAAGGGCTTCAGATACTGTTTTGGATGCAACTAGCTTAGTGAACTCTGTACATTGCGGCTGTAGAGCCCGCGCAGCAGGGCACTTGGGTAACGGTGAGGCGGCCTAGCCACGGAAAACACCACTCTTCCACCACTCTTCTAAACCGACCGTCTGCTAGCTGCCTCACGTTACAGAAGCCAGATAATTCCTAACACATAGAAACTCCACCACCTAGATATTATCACATAGAGACTGTGTCTGTATCCCAAATTAGTAAAAACAAAAACACTTCCAAACCCATTTAATGGTAAAAATTTTATTGATGTTTAACAAATAAAAAATAGAGATAATAATGATAAATGTGGCTGTAATTTATAGTAATATTTACAGTATTAGTCAGAAGTCTTTCAAATATAATTCCTTCAAAGTGATGGTGCTTTACATAACATTATGTAAGTTGACATTTGTGCTGGCTACTGTATACAGGCCACCAGGACACCATACAGACTTTATCAAAGAATTTGCTGATTTTCTATCGGAGTTAGTACTAGCTGCAGATAAAGTCCTTGTTGTTGGTGATTTTAATATCCATGTAGATAATAAAAAGATGCATTGGGATTGGCATTTACAGACATTCTAAACTCTATTGGTTACTATTATAAACTCTAACATGTGTCAGGACCCACTCATTGTCATAATCATACTTTAGATCAAATATTATCATATGGAATCAATATTGATGCTGTTGAAATCCTGCAGCAGAGTGATGACATCTCAGATCATTATCTAATCTCATGTATACTACATTTAGTAGTATACTACATTTATTTATGGCAGGGAGGCTTAACTGCCTCCCTGCCATAAATATGGTAGAACCATCACTTCTACCACTAAAGATCGCTTTATAAATAATCTTCCTGATCAGTTTCATCGCCTTAGCATACCAGACAGCTTAGAAGACCTTGATGTAGCAACAGAAACTATTGCCTCTTTCTTTTCCAGCACATTAGACTCAGTTGCTCCTTTGTGTTTAAAAAAGATTAAGGAATTTAATCTAATGCCATGGTACAATGAGCAGACTCAGGCCCTAAAAACAGCAGCCAGAAAAATGGAGCGCAGCTGGAAGAAAACAAAACTAGAAGTATTTCACATTTCATGGAGAGAGAGAATGATTGAGTACAGAAAGGCCTTAATAACTGCTAGATCTGCCTTTTTTTCAAAACTTTTAGAAGAAAATAAACACAACCCTAGGTATTTATTTGATACAGTGGCTAAATTAACAAGAAATAAAGCTTCAACTTCTGATGTTTCCAAAGAGCACAGCAGTAATGACTTTATGAACTTCTTTACTTGCAAGATTGATAATATTAGAGGAAAAATTATAACCACGGAATTGTCTACTACAGTATCGCGTCAGACAGTGCATTGTTGTGTCCCTGAGGAAAAATTCAATTCATTTACTGCTTTGGGAGAGGAAGAATTGTCTAAACTTGTTAAATCATCAAAATCATCCACATGTATGTTAGACCCTATACTGACTAAGCTATTGAAAGAGATGCTTCCAGAAGTCATAGACCCTCTTCTTAATATCATCAATTCATCTTTATCACTAGGATACGTATCGGAAACTTTGAAGCTGGCTATTATTAAACCTCTTATTAAAAAAACACAACTTGATCCTAGAGAATTAGTCAATTATAGGCCGATCTCAAATCTTACTTTTCTGTCAAAAATACTAGAAAAGGCAGTTTCATCGCAATTATGTTCCTTTTTAGAAAGAAATAATATGTGTGAGGATTTCCAGTCAGGATTTAGACTGTACCATAGTACTGAGACTGCTCTTATTAGAGTTACTAATGATTTGCTCGCAAGGCTCAGTACTAGTACTGTTGCTTTTCACTCTTCATGGAGGGAGCCACCATGCCATATGTTCTTTCGTTTGAGTTTATTATCACATCAGATCAGCTAGATGCACAGAATGTGGGAAAACAATTAATGACACTGGAACAACATCATCAAATTTTATGAGACATTGCATCCACAAAGGTTAGTCACATTAACTCACACAACTAGCTATTATACTGTGGTGTAGCTGCATGGCTCTTTTGAATTGCCAGCCTGTTAAAATATAAACCAAAAAAACCTAGACTCCGGTATACTTCAAAACGAAGTTCTTTTTCTTTCTTCATTTAGGGGTAAATCTAAGTTCAAAATACGTGACCAGTGATATACTATAAACGAACATCTGATGCCGCCCACACTGCTGAGAACGATGGTTATATGAACATGTAAATATGTGCCGTGCACTTATATCTCAGTAACAAAATAAATACAACAAAAATGAGAAAACTGCAAGCATTTAAGCATAAGGAAAGCGTCTGATCATAACAGCATGGGAATGTTAGCATGAGCTCTGCAAATTAGCACTCCAGTCACGTCACGTCTTCATATAGCACTTTATTCAATAGATTGCTTAAAATCAAGCAGCTTTACAGTATCAAACATGAAAACAGTGTTAGTGCCTTATTGTTTTACAAGCACAACTTCATTTTGTACTATAAAGCGGCTATCCAGTGTGTTCATGTTTTCAACCGCAGAGATCTTACCTCAACGAATTCAAACACACGCAATGAGTAAAAGATGCGTCCCACGTGAGTGAAGGCGGAGCCTCAGCGCACACCTCCTGTTACGTTATCGTCTCTGACCAATGGTGGTACGAAGGTGTTTTGCCGCTGGAGCGAACTTTTTCTGAAAGTTCGCTTTGGCAAGCCATTTCGAACTTCCAAAAAGAACAGAAAACGAACTTCGTTTTGGCCTGATTTAGTTCGAAATTACTTCACATCAGTTCTTTCTTCAATTTCGTTTAAAGTATAATGGGGCCTTAACAAACTGCTGTATAACAAACTGTGACTCACTGGTGCCATCTTGTGTCCACTTAGCGACTGTATTGAAAATGACTACTCGTGTTGCCAGGACGAGTGTTTTGTACATTGTAATGGAATATAAACTATCAAGCTGGATGTACATTATCCCTTGCATAATACGACCTTAGTTTACGATAAAAAATAGGATTTGATTATGAGAATTTTTTTTTTTTCACTTGAGACTCGACTGGGACTCGTGACAAAAGACTTCAGACTTAACTTGGACTCCAGCTTAAAGACTCCAGACTTGACTCAGACTCCAGATAAGAGACTTGTGAACATCTCTGCCTCATTGACATGACAGCCAGTGGCACATCTCCTCAACAAACCATCCATACCGGCGTGATGTATATGATCCTCAACTGGATGGAACTGAAATACTTTGAATGTTTTGATCCTATCGGACTTATGATAGCAACCTGAATCGTAACAAAGCACTGTTCTTTTTGGCTTGCTTAGTTGGGGACACTTGACATTTGATATTCAACAGTGCTTTGATCTGCCTGCATTGACACTATTCTTTAAGAGCTGCTGTGCAGCCAAAATTATATACCAGTTATCAATTTAAAGCTACTTTGACACAATCTGCTTTGAAAAAAGCGCCATATAAATAAAGGTGACTTGACTTGACTTAACATAAAAGTCAAGAGTCAAGCTGCCCAACTAAAGGAAACATTTATCACCATAACATTTTCAATAAAACAACATCTAAATCTCTGTTAATTCTCAAAAAGGACTGTAGACAAATGACAGTCTGTTTTGTAATAAGAGATATTTGATGTCTTTTCAGTTGATTTCATCAAAGGCTGTGGCTGAGGTCAACTGTAGTTGTGGTGTTTCTCTTTCCTTTGGTGATTCTGTTTGTTATCATCAGGTGTCTTCAATAATCAAACAACCATCACTCATATAATCACTTAAGTACCTAATTATGTCTAACACTGCTTTGGTGTCACTTCCCATATTGACACAGAGCAGTGTTAAAGGGTTAGTTCACCCAAAAAATTCTGTCATTTATTACTTACCCTCATGCCGTTTCACACCCGTAAGACCTTCATTAATCTTCAGAACACAAATTAAGATATTTTAGTTGAAATCCGATGGCTCTGTGAGGCCTTCATAGGGAGTAATGTCACTTCATCTGTCAAGATCCATAAAGGTACTAAAAACATATTTAAATCGGTTCATGTGAGTACAGTGGTTCAATATTAATATTATAAAGAGACGAGAATATTTTTGGTGCGGCAAAAAAACAAAATAACGACTTATTTAGTGATGACCAATTTCAAAACACTGCTTCAGAAAGCATCGGATCATTATGAATCAGTGTATCGAATCATGAATCGGATCGCGGTTCAAACCCGCAAAACGGCTGAAATCATGTGACTTTGGCGCTCCGAACTGCAGATTCGACACACAGATTCATCTGTGCTCCGAATCTTCCTGAAGCAGTGTTTTGAAATCGGCCATGACTAAATAAGTCGTTATTTTGTTTGGTGCACCAAAAATATTCTCGTGGCTTTATAATATTAATATTAAACCACTGTACGCACATGAACTGATTTAGATGTGTTTTTAGTACCTTTATGGATCTTGACAAAGGAAGTGACATTACTCTCTACGAAGGCCTCATGAAGCCATCGGATTTGAACTAAAATATCTTAATTTGTGTTCCGAAGATTAATGAAGGTCTTACAGGGTGAGTAATAAATGACAGAATTCTCATTTTTGGGTGAACTAACCCTTTAATTTAACAGGGAAATTACGGTGTGTCTTGTGTTCTTAAACAGTCTAAAGATTTGTCCTATTCAGTGTAAAATTCCACCCACATACAAGTTTTTTTCTTGTTTCCTGTAAGACATCAATTCAAGCACGCAAAACTTAAATGCCAGGATCTGATCTTTTGTCTTTTAAACCCTCAAAATAAGAACTGCAAGTAACTAAAGGAACATGCGGGTACATTTTTGCTTTCTTTTTGCTTTCAATCACATGAACGAACTTGTGATATGTTAACCATTGCAAGTGTATGAATATCCCCATTTATTGAAGTGTCTGTGTTCTAAATAATATTTTATGTTGGTATATATATAGAAACCTCTGGGGTTCTATCTGCATTCTGAGCAGTTTTTGAGATATTGAGCTTCAAAGATTTTGCATTCCATACAGCACAAAATGATAGATAGATCAGTGCTGATTGGCTCATAGAACCTTATAGTACCACTGTCAGGTACTACACTCAGTTCTGTTCATAATTTGTTTCATGGCATGCTGGGAACCATGGGTGAGTTTTGATTGTCTAATTTTATTGAAAATGCTAGATCTTATGCTGTAGCACAGGACTGCTGCAATCAATAAAGTAAATCTAGGCTTGTTTGAGATGCGCCTCACCTGAAGTTCAGCCGAGAGCAGGCGGCTGCAGTGAGGGGAGGAGTGAAAACAGTGCAGGTAAGACAGACAGTTCTCCGTCCTCGAAGTGGATCAGGAGGATCAGACACCTATGAGATCAAAGGCGGATATTGCGGGATTCACAGTTGCGCTTTTTTGCTGATAAACTGGATGTTATTTAAGTTCTGTTGCTTTTTATATGAATATAAACATAATGAACAATACACCCAAAGTACTTGTTATTTATTTCCATTGGAAAGATGTGTGGATCAATCATTTTTATATTACAGACATGTTTTTATATATTTATATAAATCTGATAACTATCATATAACTCACAGAGAGATCGCACTGTCAGAGACTTTAGGAATATTCACACATTATTTTTACACATAAAAATATTTTAAAAGAGATCAATACATCGCTGTCGTCAGCAAGTTGTTTCCCATCGTGCTTTTGGTCAGCGCAGTCGGTGGAGAGCAACTGCGCTCGACTGCAGAATCCGACACGTCCGCCTTGCCCTGGTGAGAGGTTTCTGACACACGTCGGCATGACATCAGAGCAAGGCGGCCCACCCTCGGACACATTCCTAACCGGCATGCATCTTGCGGTGATCACCGGTGATCGGTTCTGCGCAGAATTTGCTCATCTCAAACAAGCCTAGTATCTCAAAGATCAGGCTCCAAATGAGTTTAGTGATTTAGATCACAACATGACTATTATGTCATGAAAAACATAACCATAACCAGCAACAACTGATCACCTTTTTTTTTTTTTTTTTTGATTCTGCTTGTTAACATCAGGTGTCTTCATTAATGCTTAATCATCATTCAGTTAATCACTGAATTATCTCATTGATGTTAACACTGAGTCAAATAAACTCTGAGGAGAATTAATTAACACTGGGGTTTTGCTGTGTAAATATTAATAAACAGCAGGGTCCTCAACTCTGGACACTGAGATCTACTTTCCTGCAGAGTTTAGCTCCGACCCTAATCAAACATACCTAAACAAGCTAAATTATTTATGTAAATAAATAAATCATTAGGGGCTGTCTTTTTTTAGGGGCTTTAATGATTAGGGGCTTAACACATTAAAAATATTAAGGCAGTTAACCCAGCATCTATTTTTTCTGTCATCCTTTGGCTAGTATTACAAATTATGATCACGCTCTTATTCATGCAAATGCTTTTAAGCCATTTAAATGCGGCAAAAGAGAAAAAGACAATATGTATATTTTGTGAACAGTGAGTTTGGCCTGGTGCAGCATTTCCTCTGCTGGCACGTCTGTTCTCCTGTTTGCCTCCGTATTCAGCTGTGTGCCTGTGTTAACGTCATGTTTAAGTTACAGACTTCATAACATTTCCACACAAATAACAGTTTGCAAGTTTGCAAGTCCAGAATAGAGATAATAAAACAAGAAACCTTTCAGTTTTATGGCTGATGGACCATGCATAACTGTTTTTTATTATTTTGCAAATGATCATCCGCCAGACTGGTTTGGACACCTTTGTGGGCCGTATGTTTGACACCTCTGGATTATGTCACTTAAGTCGTAGGAAGAACGTGTGCAAAGACGTGCAAGCCATTTTAGTGTTTTTGTTGTAAAATGCAATTTGTACACAATTTGTGCAGACTCATTAGAGGGTGAAAGCAACATGAGCTACAACTACATCTCTGATTTTGTATGCAAAAAAACATTATTGTGCTACACATTTGGTTTCAGATTTTATCGGCTCTTAAAGAGAGACATACAAATGGGAGCATGGGCGCTCCTGTTTGCGGTTTAAAAAGGGTTAAGAAACTCTGTTCCATGAACAGACAGGTGGTTGGCTAGACTAGGCCACAAGTAGGCCAGGTCAGCCTTCCTGGTGGCTCCAGGGGTCAACTATGTGTGACTGGCCAGGGCTCTTCTTGAGCCCTCCGGCCTTACTCCCTTAAAGGAACTCCTTCCCTTGAAGATGTTGGTTCTATGTCTTGAACGAATTTGGTGAGTCAGGTCCTCTGTTATAACTCGGAGGTGCTTCCTCCTCAGAGGCTTTTAGCTCAGCTCTGGTCTTAGGGAGGATTGTCACTGACAGCCTGTGTGATCAGAAAGGGTTGAGTTCTTTGAGTTTTTTATGCTCTCTTTGTGTTCCTGCCTTAACTCTTGTGAAAGGTTTTGAAACAGAAACTTGGTGACAGTGCCACTGCCTCACGTGCCACATGTTTCTTTGTGTGATTTAAGGGGAAAAGAAAGCAAAAAATCTGCCCACTTGTTCCTTTTTTTTTTTCTTTTTTTTTTTTTTTTTGGCAGTTTTAGTTTTTTGGTCTTTTGGTTTCTGATAATTGTGCATGAATTGCTCTTATCAGAAACAAGGATGTTCACAAGAAACTCAGATTGTGGCTGGAACATTATACTGAATTATGAAATGTCAGTAATTAAACATGTCTCAGCACAAAACACCAATCAACAAGCATTGCTCTGAGACACAGACCTGTTCAAACAAGGACAAAGTCTCAACACAGAAAAACACTTCACATTAAAACAAGAGAATCACTGAAAAATTCAATGTAATATCGTCAAAAAAGAAACAACATAATATTCCAAATGACAAAAAATAAAATAGCATATATAGTTTCATTTAACATCTAATATGAAACTAAAAACTGAATTTATGACACTCATTTATCCCCTGTGCAATACGTACTTATTTAGCACTTAAACTGTTTTCCAAGTTAAGGACCGAATACAATACCGATACTTTTTTTTCTAGTACTCACCGATATACATTTATTCATTTAATTATTTATTTATTTATTTTTTTGTGTTGCAGTTTTCAAAGCACAACACAGTGAGAGCTTGTAGGAGAGCTTCTTTATTATTACTCTTATGAAAAAAGTCATCATTTATATGTGCTTGTCTCAAACTTAAAGAAAAATTTCACAGTGTCCAATACCTTCAAAGGGCATAATTACCAATAACTATATAATTGTTGTTAAAAAGAAATTTACAAATTACAAACAATACAACAAATACTATAGAGATACAAATTAAATAAACTTGTTTTTCAGATACAGTAGGATTATTTACCCTCTAAACATTCATTTAACATCTTTTGTTGTTTTATTAGCCTAACATTAATGACAAATATAGGCTACAGTCCCTCTAAAATCCATAGATACTGACATATATCCTGTTTTCACCCAAATGTTTACGTCCACTTTAGCCATAAACGACTGTAGACCTACTTACGTGAGATACTCCACACGATGGACATTTTGACAACTATGTGTGCATTTGACCATTCAGGTGCGAGGAGAACCGATCGCATGCGAGAGAGAGAGAGAGCGCTTCTGGTCTGTGTCATTCAGCATGTATCCCTCCTTCACTAATCGATAACGAATTGTGATTGAAAGCATGTAGTTTGCAATGTGTGTGTTGTCATCATTCATTTTGAAATGTTTCCTCACCTCTAAGGTTGACATTGTTTCTGCTGCTGCTGTTGGAGTCTCTCTGCGCGGACAGTTCTGTCAGTTACGTCGCGTGAGGTATCGGTCTTTGTTATCGGAGGTATTTTTACCAGTACGAGTACAAATACATGAGCTTGATATCGGCCCGATACCGATACTGGTACTGGTATCGGTATCGGTGCATCCTTAGTTTCTGCATTATGATCTGAAGTAGGTATGGGTACCGAAACCCGGTATTAATTGACCCCGGGGCTAAATTTTGAAAGACCGGTGTATTGATAAGCTCTGACGTTAACGGTTCTGCTATCGGTACTGGAGAAATTATGAAGAAAATACATGTGCATTTATTATTGCTATATAGACATTATCTTGCAGATTCAATCTTGCCAGAGTCGCCAGCTGTTTCTATATGCAATAATATTAGGACATGATGCATTTTTGCTTTCACAAGATGAGAGATCGCGCTCATGCAGAGGAGCTACAGCGCGCGCAGCCACTCACAACATGAAAGCCCTGTTTAATGGTGACGATTGAGGAGAGAACTAAACAACTAAACATCTGCTTACACTTTAGGCCTGTGCTTTGATATTAAGCTAATTTTATTTTTGATTTCGATTTTGGCTTCTAAGGATCAGAAAGAAGATATCTGAGGTAAAACTATTAAAAACTAGCCGTCTTTCGTCTAGCACACCTTCATTCTCTTCACAGCTGCACGCGATCAATCCTCCCTAAACCCAAACTTAACGTCAGAATCAGCACAATCGGTGATTGTTGTAAAATGCAGTCTTTACTGTTGCTAAATTGCAGTAAAGGTTTGATAATTATTATCAATGTTTAAAACGTTGAAAGCACAATAATCCGCGCAAAAGACGTTGTTCCTCAGGCTGAATTGTGTGCGCGCGCTTCAAAACGGATTGCAAATAAACAAACAGATTACACGTTGGGCTTCAGGTGCACGTCCAAACGATCAAATACACACAATAGTATGTTCAAATGACCGGATTGGAGTGTTTAGCTACTTAAACGCAGTTTATATCGTAAGTGTACATGAACAGCTGGGAGAAAATCCGATGTGTGTTAATATCTATTGTCTTAAAGTGACAGCAGTCACCTTCTGACGATTATGTATCAGTTTTAATCAAACTACAAAATGCAAAGAGAAAACCACTCACAGCTCTTTATTTGAATATAGTTAGCTTTAATAAGATTTAATCTATTAATTTATACTGTGAAAACCATGCAGTGTTATTTTACATTTGGTTACTTAGATTTCTTTTATAGGCTAGGCCTATTACTTACATGAACACAAGAACAAATGAAAGCACTTTATTTCTTTTGTTTCTTTTGTTTTATTGTATTTGTCAGTTTGTTTCTTTGTTCATGTTCTTACTGTATCTTATATAAAACACCAAAAATGCCAGACGCTATATAATATAAAGCACAATTAATTCAGCTCTATATATATACACTCACCTAAAGGATTATTAGGAACAGCTGTTCAATTTCTCATTAATGCAATTATCTAATCAACCAATCACATGGGAGTTGCTTCAATGCATTTAGGGGTGTGGTCCTGGTCAAGACAATCTCCTGAACTCCAAACTGAATGTCAGAATGGGAAAGCGTGAGCGTCAATTTTGAGCGTGGCATGGTTGTTGACGGGCCAGTCTGAGTATTTCACAATCTGCTCAGTTACTGGGATTTTCACGCACAACCATTTCTAGGGTTTACAAAGAATGGTGTGAAAAGGGAAAAACATCCAGTATGCGGCAGTCCTGTGGGCGAAAATGCCTTGTTGATGCTAGAGGTCAGAGGAGAATGGGCCGACTGATTCAAGCTGATAGAAAAGCAACTTTGACTGAAATAACCACTCGTTACAACCCAGGTTTGCAGCAAAGCATTTGTGAAGCCACAACATGCACAACCTTGAGGCGGATGGGCTACAGCAGCAGAAGACCCCACCGGGTACCACTCATATCCACTACAAATAGGAAAAAGAGGCTACAACTTGCACGAGCTCACCAAAATTGGACATCTGCCTAATAACCTATATAACAAAAAGTACCGATAAGAATACCGTTAAAGTACCGGATCGATAAGCAGTATCGGTAAGAGTAGTAATACTGTTAAAACCTTAACGATGCCCATCCCTAATCTGAAGTCCTCACAGGGGTTGGCATCATCTCTTCACAGATGTTGAGTCATCTGAAGTCTTTAAGATCAAATGAGCTGGAATAATCTCTAGAGACAGAGGAGCTAATGGAAAATAATTAGTGTAGCTGCTGTTCATGACATTACAAACAAAACTTAATAGGTTACCAGTGTGGAGATGACAGAATCGATACTGTATATTGACTAGGAAATTATAGTAATTTAGCACAACTGGTACATGATGTAGTAAAATATGTAATTCTTCTATTCGTTTTCTTTTTTCATACAGTGACAAAAATACCACAGCGAAGAGCTCCCATCAACATCCAGGACACTCCTGCTGTCAGTCTCTCATCCAGACGGATTGTTCTTCTGGGTAAAGGTGGTGTTGGGAAGAGTTCATCTGGAAACACAATCCTGGGACAGAAAGAGTTTGAATCTCAGTCAAGTACACCTTCAGTAACCAGTGAATGTTCAGAAGCTCACGCCACTGTTTCAGGCAGATCTGTGTCTGTAGTTGATACTCCTGGATTATTTGACACAGAGATGAACCCTGAAAAGTTAATGATGAAGATAGCGAGAAGTGTTTATTTATCCAGTCCTGGACCACATGCTTTTCTCATTGTTCTCAGAGTAGATGACAGATTCACTAAACAAGAGCAGCAGTTTCCTCAGATGATTGAGATGATGTTTGGTCAGGAGGTGTTGAAATACTCCATCATTCTCTTCACTCGTGGAGATCATCTATATGGAGTGTCTGTAGAGGAACTCATTGAGGAGAACTGTGCTTTGAGAGCTCTAGTTGATCAGTGTGGAGGCAGATATCATGTCTTCAACAATAGAGATAGGAGAAACACAGGGCAGGTGAATGATCTACTGCAGAAGATTGACACAATGATAGAGCAGAATGGAGGAGGACACTACAATAATCTGAGAACAGATGCTCTGAGAAAAAGACAAAAGGAAGAAAAGAGAGAACTACAAGAGGAGACTGAGAGTGCAGGACCAAGGAGAACAAAACCAGTCAGGGAAAGTGACCGGTGCACAATACTTTAAATTTCATTGTGTGATTTTGTTTTTCTGTTGTGAATGTATTTGTTCCAGTAGAGTTACATGTCCATATAGCAGGGGTGACCAGAATCGGTCATGCAGTGTTTAGATCCCACTTTCCTCAACACACCTGCCTGAAAGTTTCTAATTACATTTTGATTAGCTGCTTCAGGTGTGTTTAACTGGGGTTGGAGCTGAACTCAGTGTCCCTCCAGGAGCAGGACTGGACACCTCTGATATAGAGGGCACTGACGTCCCTCTGGCACATGTACCCTCAGCCGGACATAGTGGCAAAACATCCTGCAACTTGACTTTTAATAGGGGAAACTGTGAACCAGAGTAAAACAATTATCTGCTTAAATTAAGGGCAGATTTAACAGATTTCCTTACAACATGGTAAAGAAGCAGTAGTCCAATGATATTGATGTGACCAAGAATCAGGTTTCTTAATCAGGAAATACATCAAAGCCTGTATTTCCAAGACAACACTATAAATAAATACTTTTTTAGGGAGATTGACAAATGATAGAATTCCATTTATATATTGATAAAGAAAAAAAATCTTATTTTAATCAATTTATAGAGTAACCTGATACCTTAGGAAGTGAACTGGATGGATTTGAAATAAAAAGTAAGATATCGGCTGCATAAAGACTTATTTTATGGTGATATGATTTGGTTTTACCGAATTCACGCTGCCAAAGGCTCTGAATAAAAAGGCAAATAAAAGCAGAGAAAGGGGAAGCCCTGTCTGGTGCCTTGTAATAAGTTAAATGGTTTAGAGATGAGTCCATTCATTACAATGGATGTGATTGTGGACTTATAACTTGATCTAGTAGTATTCACCAAAACCAAATTGATAAGACTAGCAAAAAGAAAAGGCCAGCTCGCTAATAATAGAGATATAGTAGAGTTGTTTTTTTTCTAAATCACACATAGACCTACTCTAATAAATTGCTTCGCTGATAAAAACGAAATGATTGTTTTTTGATGTTGTGATAAATTAGCAGATATTATGTTACTTAATATTTCATTTGCAACAAAAAAAGAGGCATTTGAGAATTTACATTTGAGATGATTCTCTTACAAACATAAAAGCGAAACCCATGATTTCTGTGGCTCATACAGTTATTAATTACAGTCCTAATTTTTATGTCATACATCATACATAAAGTAATTGTGATACTGTATGTCCAGGTTTATCATTCCCTTCATGAAAGCAGAGTGATATAAATTTGCATAGTTTAAATAGGAAAAGTGTAGTTGTTTTCTTAATGTATCCTGTTATTAATGTTGTGTAGTTCTCAGTTTTGTATGTGGTGGAAACTTCCATGCTTCAGAACAAATTGCCCCTAAGGGGAATAATAAAAGTTACAAAGACTAAATACTGGCCTGTGTAATGTGTGGTTTACTTTAACAGACAGAATGTTAAGAGCTTTATAAATTACACTCAACTTTTTATTAACTTGTGTGATCATGCATGTCATATTTGTTCACCCCATCGAAATATTGTTATGCATTTTGAAGCACTGATTTGAAATTAATGGTTTTCAAGCTTCATAATGAAGCCCACATTATTTATCCCTGTAAAACATGTTTTTTCACAGATTACTTATTAATAAAGATCAGTTCTATTGCGTTTTCCTTTCTTTTTATTCTGATTGCAAACAGTACAGAGATGATATACAGCTTAATGGGGCTTGAGATTTTAAAGCCCATCCACATCCATCCATCATTAATATAATCCACGGGGCTCCAGGGGGTTAATAAAGGCCTTCTGAAGTGAAGCGATGGGTTTTGTAAGAAAAATATCCATATTTAAAACTTAAACTATAATAACTGGCTTCCAGCAGACATCTGGACACAAGTCAAGTTCCAGTGGAAGAGTGACCTCTGTAGTGGAAATTTTATGATGTGTATGTTTCCTCCAAACAATATTCCTAAGGTTGAGTTATGTATTTTGAAATGTATACATCTGTGTATTAGTTATGGATTCTAAAATGTAAACTTGCGTGAGTAGAACATATGGAATGTTTAGGTAGGTGGAACCTTTAACCTTTGGGGGTTATAATTCTTGAATGGTAAGGGAAAAACAAAGTCGTAAATAAGACAGCTGAGGGTGCCAAATATGGAAAAGAGCAGGATTTTGACCTTGAAGATGGGTATAAGAGTAACACAGAGATATTGTTGTACATCTTTCACTCTGCAGCTTCTGTGAGCTTGTATGACTGTCAGATCTTTCTTATAAGAAATAAAATTTCAAAAGACTTTGGGTCTAAGTTTGTTTCTTACACGGTGAGTTTGGTGAGTTGTTCATTTTTGCCACAACACCTCTGACCCGACACATGACGTATTATCAAACATGGAAGTGCAGAGGATAGAGCAAAACAAAACACTCACAAATTAAAATGATGAGAAGAAGATGAGAAGAAGAGCTTGAGTCTGTTGTCCATCTCTATTTGTTTGAACCGTGAGAGGCGTCTACTCTCATCTAAGCTTATTGTGCGTTCACACCACCACGGGCGAGAGCGTCAACATTGGCCGCCCTGCCAACATCGCTGTACTGTTTGTTCAAACCGCCACTGGCGGGAGGGTCAAAGTAAATGACAAGTTGCGGCAACCAATCGGAATGTAGAGGTCCTCGCTTGAGAGGATTCCGATTGGTTGCCGCAACTTGTCATTTACTGCCGAACTGTGTCATAGCTCATTACCATAAAGTTGACTTTTTTTCAACTCTCCTCGACGCTCTCACTGTCCAAGACGCGCCGCGCCGCTCTCGCTGGAGCTCGCCGGAGCTCACCGGAGCTCACCGCCAGCTCTCATTGAAAATGAATGACTTCCTGTCACTTTGACGCTCTAGCGCCAGCGGTGTGAACACTATATGTCTATACGTCAAGCTTCAGGTCAGAGGTCACTCTTCAGGTGTAACTTGACATGCAAATGACTGTTTGCCAGAAGTTAGACATTATACTTTAGCAAGTTTTAAATATGGGTATGTTTCTTACACAAACCCATTGATTCCCTTCAGAAGGCCTTTATTAACCCCCTGGAGCCGCGTGGATTACTTTTATGATGGATGGATGCACTTTTTGGGATTTAAAATCTCAACCCCCATTTACTTGGAAGAGCCAGGATATTTTTAAATATATCTGTGATTGTATTTGTTTGAAAGAATAAAGTCATATACAACTAGGATGGCTTGAGGATAAGTAAATTGTGGGATCATTTTCATTTCTGGGTGAACTATCCCTTTAAATCCACTTTCTTAAAGCAAATTATAAATGTCAGTATTACTTTGTGATGATTACATGAGAATCTGATCAGAATCAGAAAGACGCTGTGTGAACAGCTAATCTAACAAAATGAGTTTTAAGACACGATTTAAAAAATGAAAGACTAGAACTATGTGTCTTGAGGTAAGGTATATTAACCCATAGTTCAGATACCACTGATCATACTATAGTAGCAACACACACAACCCTTTTTTTCACAGGCTACTACGCAAGTTGCGTGCTGCGTTTCAGACCAGGTAGGACGTGAATATCACAAATGAAATGTCCCACTTCAGACCTCAGTGATTCCAGCCAATCAGATGTCACATTTACATGTTGACCACATGATGTCGCCACAACACTACGAGAGAATATAGTGTTTTTGATTCGATTTTTATTGGCTTGTCAGTGGCTATATGTTGCTCGTGGCAGCAAACACACTATGAGATGATCAAAATTACCGCAGGCTATCTAATTGCCACGATTGCTCATCTTTAGTCTGGGACAGCCCAAAATCGTACCAGGCATTAGGCTGAGGCTGAAAGTCAGTTTTAGTTGTTGTTGTAGTTCCTTTTCAGAGCTTAACAGTCAACCATTGCAGTGCTACTATGACATATGTGAAAAAGAGAAGTAGGCAAAAACTAACTTCACAATCCACAGACCAACCTGAATGTCCCCAAATGTTTCATAAAAGACCACAATGTTGTCTTCTCACAATTCACAGAATAAAGAAAGCAAACATAAATCCACATGTTCCTTAAATAATGCTCTTGTTGTTTCACAGGCTTTTCAGAAATGAAAATCACATTGTGAATTAACAACAGGTTTAACTTAAGCTATTTAAAAAGCAGAAGTCTTGTGTTTCTCCTTTCTTCAGTAATTCTGTTTGTTTTCATTGTCTTCAATAATGCTCAATCATCACTAAATTAATCATTTAATTCTCTTATTAACTCTAACACTGCTTCAAAGTTCTAGTCTAAGCAGTCAATGTAACAGGAGATTGTGCTGTGATAATCAGAAGTGTTTATTTCCAGTCCACACTCTTTTTTCAGTGTGTTTTTGCTCACAATTTCACTTAATAGGAACAACAACACTGTTTCTTTTAACATGAAATAGTTTAATATAAAGCAATTAGAAATGGAAAGAAACAACTCGTTAGATTTAATTAATTTGTGTTCTCTTTTCCACCGATCTGTAGTTAATTTGTTTTCATTTATAATATTTTGCTATCAAACATGGCTAGTCAATCTCTTTACCAGTGAACTGACCATCAGGATTGCTCCTTTGTTATTATTATACATAAAATAGAGGACATCATAAAGGATTATTTTTAGCGCCGATTTACCAATAAAGAAATATTGATTTTACTGGAGGAGACACATAAAGATTAGTCTCCAGACATATGCATTATGCAGGAATATGCATATAGAATGTTGCCACGGTAACCTTGTACATGAGTGCAGCGTTTCAAGGAGAAAAAACAGCTTTTACTGCCATCTAGTGGGCTTAATACTAAAACACCAATACCTATCATGTTTCTACCTATCATGTTTCAGCTTTGTAACTTTGCAACTCAAGTCTGGTGGCTCCATAAAAGAGGGAATTCAAGGGTGAAATCATGCAATTCTGCAAATTACAGTCGAGGTATTTGGGGAATAAAATTTGTTTTTAACAGAATGGATACACTAATGAGTTTGAAATAATAATAACAACATACAGGTGTTGGTCATATAATTAGAACATCATCAAAATGTTGATTTATTTCACTAATTCCATTCAAAAAGTGAAACTTGTATATTATATTCATTCATTACACACAGAGTGATATATTTCAAATGTTTATTTCTTTTAATTTTGAAGATTATAACTGACAACTAAGGAACATCCCAAATTCAGTATCTCAGAAAATTAGAATATTGTGAAAAGGTTCAATATTGAAGACACCTGGTGCCACACTCTAATCAGCTCAAAACACCTGCAAAGGCCTTTAACCTGTTAGCCAGCACCCCCGCTTTTGGAAAAGCCCAAAAAATGACATACCCAAACTAAAACAGATAAAAGCATAAGTAAGGTCTCATTTGAAAGCAGACACTTTGCAGTTTATGGTAAACTCATAATTAATTATTGTCACAATGAGGAAAATAGTTAAAAATAGCTTTGACATTTTGAAAAGTTATTAGAAATTTGTTTTTATGAAATATATTTATGAAAATAAAAGTGAAGTTGGCCTTGTGGCAATCTAGAAATGCACTGCAGCTAAAGCCACATGTCTGACCATGTTATATTTCAAATCTGAAGATGATAGGTTTAAAACTCTGAGTTTTATTACATGTTTTTCAAGACCATGTCATGAGACTTTATTTAGAAAGGACTCTAAAATGTTAACTGATGTTTATTGTCATCTATTTAAGGGTATTGTCTATATTGTGTTTGTGGTGCTAACAGCCCCATTCAGTTTCAGTCTCCCCTGAACACATTCACACCTCTCCAGCCAGCTTATGGCTCTTATTCTTTTCTTTTGTCTCTATTATAATTACTGATGTTCTATTCAAGATGATTTAATCCCTCATTTCATTCACCAAACTTCTCACTTCACCTTCTTTCAAACTGTATCTAATGCCCTTCTTGGAAAAAAGAGAGAAAAAAAGTGAGCTTTTCGATTAAAAATTATTTATTTACATTATAGCTCAGAACAGGTGCATCTCTGGGCTTGTTAGCATGTTAGCTTAGCACACCATCAAAACACGACAATTTATAAGATTAAAACCATGTTTTTTCTCCAAACTTACTAGTCGATTGTTTTAAATAACCTTCTTTGATGTGATGTGGCTTTGGATCAAAAATCAGACAGAAAATATATCATTTTAGGCTATTCTGCACAATGAGAAAAGCTATCTCGATTAGCATTGCATTATAAATATAATCTACTATTATGAATACCTGACATGGCGTGAAGAACACAGATAAACCACATATCGTCACAAATAAAATCCATCCACTGCGTTTTCAGTGGCTCTGATGTCGGAAGTAAGTGAAAACTACTATGTTCATTATTACATCCCACAACAGAACACTTAAGTTTCTTAGGAGACATTACCGGCTGTCGTTGAAACAATGGAGGATGGTTGACCGATCACAGAGGGCGGGGTCTATGCCAAAACCAGATTGTCAGTCAAACCACGTGGGTGGGGCTTAGCGCAATTCTACATCACAGTGAGAGCAATCTTAGAACAGGGCATTCTGAGACAGTGCTTATGAATTATTGAGATTGTAAAAAAACCACTGGGTGAATTTTTCTCATTCTAGGGTGGTTTTGCTCACACACTGCCAACACACATTTATGGTCAAACACCATATAAAAGTGAATTTTGCATAATAGGTGCCCTTTAATACTGTGTGTGGTCACCTGATGATCCACGACTGTTTTTATGTTTTGTGATGGTTGTTCATGAGTCTCTTGTTTGTTCTGAGCAGTTAAACTGAGCTCTGTTCTTCAGAAAAATCCTCCAGCTCCTGCAGATTCATCAGTTTTCAAGCATCTTTTGCATATTTGAACCCTTTCCAGCAGTCAAGTCAAGTCACCTTTATTTATATAGCACTTTTTACAATGCAGATGTCAAAAAGCAGCTTTACATTGATAACTGGTACATAATTTGGCTGCACAGCAGCTCTTAAATAATAGTGTCAATGCAGGCAGATCAAAGCACTGTTGAATAAATGTCAAGAATACTATTGAATATCAAATGTCAAGTGTCCCCAACTAAGCAAGCCAAAGGCGACAGCGGCAAGGAACCCAAACTCCATCAAGTGACATCAGGTGGCAAACAAGTGGCAAATAGGTGTTAAAATGGAGAAAAAAAAACCTTGGGAGAAACCAGGCCTAGTCGGGGGTCCAGTTCTCCTCTGGCGAATAGTGCTTTGTTACAATCAGGTTGCTATAAGTCTGATAGGATCGCAACAATCAAAGTATTTATTTCAGTTCCATGCAGTTGAGGAACGTATTCATCACGCCGGTATGGATGGTCTGTTGAGGAACTGTGCTACTGGCTGTCGTGTCGATGAGGCCTTCACAATGGATGATCCAGTTGACTCGATCTCTGCTGATACTTCAGGGCTGCGTTGTGGTCGTGTCATGGCACCGGTCCTTGGTCTCAGCTGGATACGGCCCAGATCCAGTTGACTACGGTAAACCTCGGGATAAACAGAAAGACTAATATTAGCGTAGATGCCATTCTTTTTCTGATGTAACGAGTACATCTGGTGTTATAGGAAGTGTTCCCGGTTCCAGCTGACCTAATTTATGCAACCTAATATCTGAAAATATAAATTGATAATGTGTTATGTGTATGCCAGGTTAAAGAGATGCGTTTTTAGTCTAGATTTAAACTGACAGAGTGTGTCTGCTTCCCGAACAATGCTAGAAAGATTGTTCCAGAGTTTAGGTGCCAAATAGGAGAAGGATCTACCGCCTGCGGTTGATTTTGATATTTTAGGTGTAACGCGCGCGTGGGTTATACTATAACTTTACAGTTCTTACCCAGCGCTGCTTCGTGGGTTCTTGGCTTTGTTCTGTTGACCAAGTTATCACCGCTTATAGATGACACTGACAAAGAGCTCGGGTGATCACAACACTTGTTTTTACTGAACATTCAGAGGCGAACATCATAAATTGCCACAGCTGATTACAGAGCGTGCATCTCTCTCTCCGTCCGCTACTATATCACCCACACACCCCGTTTGTCCTCTCCCGCGATCCAAATCGCGGGGCGCTGTTCTCGCGATGTTATAACCCAGATCTATACAAGGTATTAGAACATTATTTTATACCCTTAATTTCACTCCCTACATAATACTCCCTTACCCAAGTAGAAATGTCCTCATTTCTATTACACAGTGTTTCTCACCCTGGTCCTGGAGGACCCCCAACACTCCTTTTGAAAGTCTCCTCTGTCTGACACACTATTTCAGGTAGTGGAGTTTCTTCTAATGAGCTGATGAGTTGAATCAGGTGTGTTTAATTAGGGAGAAAGACAAAACCTGCAGTGTTGGGGGTCCTTCAGGACCAGGATTGAGAAACACTGCTATAACACAATCCTTGTGTACAAATATACATTATATACGTATATAAAGTACAAAACAAAATCATGTATAACATACAAAACATTACAGTTCTCAAAATCTGTATGAACAGGCCAAAACAAACATAACATTTTCTTTTTTTTGAAACATAGGAAATCAACCAGGCCCATAAGAAATCAATAAATCAGCATGCTCTGACTAAGGATTCCACTCCTTATATCTATCAACCTTGTACATAAAATAAGAAACGTGTACAGAGAACATTTAGCAATTCAGTAAAGTGCAAAGTCCTTTAAATGGTAAGGCAACCGACGTGTCCTGGGGAGCACATCCCGAGTGGACACTGGAGTGTCAGGTGAATCAGATGCACCTGCTGGCAGTCCAGCTATAGGTGTGCACCGTGTTGGAGGAAACAGTTCAGAGTCCAGGGTAACACGGCTGTCCTGTGCCCTGCCCATAGAGCTGGAAGGTTGTGAGGTGCCAGGTTGTTGCAATTGAAGGCGAGGGTGCAATTGAAGGCGAGGGTGCAACTGGGGCAATTGTGTTGGTTCCAATGGAACCTGGGGTGTGGGGAGTCCCGGTGGCACCGGTGTAATGTGAGGTGGAAGGAGTCCTGATAAAGTATTCAGAGTGTTCGGTTTAACAGGGGAGGAAGGGGGAGAAAGGGCATGTGTGTTCTTTGGGTCAGTGATGTAAGGTTTCATGCGATTGTAATGGTGATTTTTGATCTTGCATGAGGTCTGGATACATCTCTAACTTCAAAATTGACAGGGGTGGAGCTACCAGAGGGGCATATTGATTGCAAAACCTCATATGGGCCTACCCAACGTGGACACAGTTTGTTGTGACGGTGTGCAGGATCATCCACTAACACCAAGTCACCACGGTCATAGGGAGTATATTTCAAATGGCGATCATAGTTCAGGCGTTGTTGTTCTTGCGCCCTGTCTCGGTAAGCAGTTGCAGAATGGTAAGCAGAAGTCAATCTCTTGCGCAGCTTGTTAGCATATGCTGCTGGTGTGCCCACTGTCGCTGTACTGAAAGCATTATTATCCTGGAGCAGTGTGTCAAGGGGCACGCGGGCCTCCCGGCCATGAGCCAAAAAGAAAGGTGTCAATCCTGTGCTTGTGTGCTTAGTGGTGTTATATGCCAATGCAACTTGTGGGAGGTGCTCGTCCCACTCCGTGCCTGATTCAAAAAGATGTTTGGAAAGTTCATCTTTTAGAGTGCGATTAAAGCGCTCAACAGCCCCATCGCACTGAGCGTGATACGGTGACGTGCGAAGCTTCTTGATTGACAGCAAGTTACAAAGATGCTTTATAAGGTCAGATTCAAACTGTCTGCCCTGGTCAGAGTGTAGGGCCTCCAGGGACACCATGTTGTGGAATGTAGTGGTCAAAGATGCAGCCTGCTACAGAGACAGCTGTTTGATCTCTCAATGGGTAGAGATTGACAAACTTAGTGTACAAGTCCATCATTACTAGTACATAACGGTTACCCTTGGTAGAAATAGGCAACTCTGTTATGTCTGCGGCCACTATTTGGAATGGACGGTCAGGAGAGATAGGAATGAGTGGTGCCTGTGGTCGGGGCACAGGAGAACGCCGTGACTGACAAGCAGCACATTGAGAGCAATGTTTGGCGATGTCTGAAGACATGTAAGGCCAGTAAAAGGACCGCATGGCTCTGTCCGACGTCTTGGCCAGACCATAGTGACCCACTGACGGGTGTCCATGGACATGACTGAGTACTTCAGGAATCAATGATGTAGGAACGACCACTTGTAAGGTATTGTCACCTAATGAGTTGCGCAAGTGTCTGCATAACACTCCATTATGAACATTGAGGCGACTAAACTGTGCCCACAGTTTTCTGAGGTATGGTGAAGCATCACGTAGCCTCCATAAGGGTGGTTTACGCCCCGTTTCTATCCAGGAGAAAACAACAGCTAAATCTGGATCTGACCTCTGTTGTTCCATCACATTCCAATCACTTTGGATTTGAACAAGATTTGATGTTGTGTGGTTTGGAACGAACATGGGCAAAGGGACATTTTTGCTCATGGGCAGTGTTTGGGAGTGGGCTGACACTGGTCTGTCTTGCAAGGCTATTGATGTGGTCTGAGTCGCTACCGAGACAGTAGACATGTCGCTACGAAAACAACTGTCAGGTTGCATAGGATGAGTCTCTGGCCTGCGAGGCATGGCATCTGCATTAAGGTGTTTAGCTCCATCACGGTGAATGACATGCCAGTCGTAAAGGTCCAATTCTATAGCCCAACGTGCTCGTCTACCTGTAGGGTCATGATCTAAAGGAAGTTTCTTGAGACCGACCAAAGGTTTATGATCAGTAATGATAGTGAACGGGTGACAATGAAGATAGTGTCGGAAATGACGAACTGACCACACAATGGCATACAATTCCCGATCAAATGTGGACCACTTTTCTTTCTGAAGCAGACAGCATGTGGCTGGCATACGCAATGACATGCTCTTTTCCTTCAACTTGCTGCGAAAGAACAGACCCCACTGAATGAAGGGATGCATCAGAGTAAAGGAGGAAGGGGATTGAAAGATTCGGAAATGCCATGATTGGTGGTGACGTCAGTGCCTGCTTCAGTACACTGAAAGGTTCAATTTGCTTCTGCTGACCATGAGAATGATACACCTTTGTGTGTGAGATGGTACAGGGGTTCAGCTGTGCGTGCAAAGTGTCTAATGAATCGACGATAATAAGAACACAGACCCAGAAAAGCCCTGACTTGTGTGGCTGAAGTTGGAATTGGCCATGTCTTGACTTTATCTATGTTAGATGGGTCTGGCTCAACACCGGCACTAGAAACGTGGTGACCCAGAAAAGTGACAGAAGAGCGTGCCAGATGGCACTTGGATGGCTTAAGTTTGAGACTGAACATGTTTAATCGGCGTTTGTTTGGTCGGCTGAGCATCCAACAAACGCCAACAAACTCTCGGTGCGTTCCAAACGGGATATATCGCCCTCCGAAGGGCACTTCGGAGTGAAAACAATCATGGCCGCCATATTGAAGGGTCGTTCCAAACCAAAGTGTTCAAAACTGGCCACATTAAAGGGCCCTTCAGAATGAAGGATTTCGAAGGGTACAACTGATGGACACTTTGGGCCCCCATGATCCTTTGCACAGGGAAGTTGTTTGTCATCACAGAATGGGTACAGGAGGCTCGGAGTTCGATTTTACCTATAAATGTATGTATAATATTTTTCTATACTACTGTAATATTTATACGAGTTAGATTTAGTACATTATTATGGTCAAAACGACACTGTACTTCAACAAAAATACTTTACAGCTCCCTTTATCAGTCCATTCAAATGTTTCAAATACATAGACACAATATACATTATGGTGCGATAAACCAAAAATAAATAAATAAATATATAAACTAACGTTAAACAAAGGGCGCAGCTTGCGCAATCTATCCCCCTTGACTGTCTGGTTAAGATGACGCAGAAGTGCGTTCTAAAAAAGGAGTAATTTGACCCCTACACCCTTCGAAGCTCTCACTCCGGAGGGTAAACCCTTTGAAGGGATTAGGGCATACTCCGATTGGAACGCAGAGCCTCACGTAATCTGACCTGGCCACGAACCGTTGCCATGACGATGAGGCAAGTCCCCGGCAAAGACAGCTGTTTGATCGCGCCCGCGCCTCACGCACACACAACAAAGCACTGGAAACGTGACATCGCAGCTTTTTCGTTATAAAAAATAAAATACATATAAAAGGTATTTTTTTACATAAAAAAAAAAAACATATAAAAGGTACAATAGTCCGTAGTGCAATCCGTGCCATTCAGCAAGAGCACTGCTCCACTTCACCGAAAGAGAGAGGTATGAGAGCAACGCAGGTTTACCTTCAGTTTCGTTTTAAATTAAGTCGATTTGGCTCGTTAAGCTACATGGTTGTATAGGACTATGGGTCACATAAAAAAAAAAAAAAAAAAAGTTTAAAAACCGGTGTATACGCTAATTTATTCAAACGCCTCTCTACCGAGCTACCTAGCTTAATTTGCAGAGGACGAAGAGAAAGCACCCGTTTGATAGCCTAAATGAGCCAGTTGTGGAGAAATAATAACTTTTAAGAAATAATCTTTTTTGAGTAAAGATCCCCAACACTGTCGTCCTTGCTGGAGTGTGACGTGATTTGTGACATGTCCAGCTGCTGGATCGCGTACAAACCAATAGGGTGTCAGAATAGTATATGTTTATACTTCTCATCCAACCACAATCAAATTCACTCTATCCGGATGGCGCGATTTATCTGGATAGTTGTTTTTTTTCTCAAGCCGGAATGAAAACAAGCCGAAATGAAATATGAGTAACGAGGCTATTTTTAAAATGTAAGGAGTAGAAAGTACAGATAATTGCGTGAAAATGTAAGGAGTAGAAGTAAAAAGTCGTCTGAAAAATAATTACTCCAGTAAAGTATAGATACCCGAAATTTCTACTTAAGTAAGGTAACGAAGTATTTGTACTTCGTTACTTGACACTTCTGCAGCACTGTAGATGATAATATCATCTAAGTAGATTAAACAAATACTCCAGTGAAGACCCTGAAGTACAAGCTCCATTAAGCGCTGGAAACTGGGTGGGGCATTAGAGATCCCCATTGGCATCATACAGAATTTATATAGTCCTGTACCAGTGGGGAAAGCTGTTTTTTCTTTGTCATCTGGATTGAGTGGTATTTGCCAGTACCCAGCAGTTAAATCAATTGTGTTAAACACTCTGGCCCCAGAAAGTCTATCGAGTGTATCATCCACCCGAGGAAGAGGGTGTGAATCTTTGATTGTGACATCATTGAGGCGTCTGTAATCAACACAGAACCGGTGTGTTCCATCCTTTTTCCGGACAAGCACAACTGGAGCGGACCAGGGACTGTGAGACTCCTCAATGATGTTGTGTTCCAAAAGCTTTGATACCTCTTGTTGTAGTACAGCCTGTGTAGCTGGTGATGTTCTATAAGGGCGCAGTTTTATTGGAGCAGCATCACCCGTGTTGATACTATGTGTAATCAAGTTGGTTTTTCCATAGTCATGAGAATGGGAGCTAAAAATGTTAGCGAATTCTGTCAGCAGGGTCTTAAGCTGTGCCTGCTTCTTCAGCATTTAAGTGTGTATCCTTCTAAATGCACTTCAGGCGCCGGATGGACAGTTTCTGTAGAAGTAGTCACAGCTGAGACTAATGCATACTCATCATGTGCATTGCCAGTGACAGAGAAAAGCTGACCCAATGGGCATCCAGCCTCAAGAGAGACCGGTTCATTAGTCGGATTAACAACTCTAACAATGGCCCTCCCCTTTTGAACGGATGTCAGTGTTCGAGCTACACCTAAAGGTTATAACTTGAGGGGGCTGAGGGTTCCAGCATACCCACATACGTGTCTGTGAAAGGATTCGCTACACCATTATCTTTGACAGAAATTGGGATTGCCATCTCAGACATAGGGGGCACAGTCACCTGAGCGACACTAACTGCAGAACTTTGTACTGGGATCAGTGACTGGGGCGGTGAAAGAGGCACTGAAGTGTTATACAGTTGCAAACATGCATGTGGTACATCAATGGTAACTGTGTGTTCAATTAAGAAATCCCATCCTATGAGAACAGGATGAGTGGCTGTACGTACCACATGAAAAACATGAGAAAATGTGACATCTCCAATGTGTATGGGTGCTATTACAGAGCCCAGTATGTCCAATAACTGTCCAGTAACTGATGACGCTAACACAAATGACTTACTGATAGACTGAGTAGACAAAGCTGGAATTGATCTACGACAGTCATCGGTAATGAGAGATAGACCTGACCCAGTATCAACCAAAGCATG
The DNA here is from genome assembly GCF_018812025.1 of Megalobrama amblycephala. Taxonomy (NCBI): domain Eukaryota; kingdom Metazoa; phylum Chordata; class Actinopteri; order Cypriniformes; family Xenocyprididae; genus Megalobrama; species Megalobrama amblycephala. The sequence continues at coordinate 365,794 of NW_025953336.1, read as the reverse complement.
GAGTTCAGTACCAGCCAGTGCAATTTGAATGAATGGTGTAGGTGGAGTAGGTTTGAAACCAACTGTACCAGAGTGGACCATTATTGGGGATGAAGCTGGCATTTGGTCCCCAATGACAGCTTCTACTCGTTTCCCAGATGTGGTGAGAAAGGGGCTGTCCCCTTGTGAGATGGGGAGAAATGTACATGTCGTGTGAGGGGTTCTTGGAGCACTTTGGGAGTGGGGAGGTGGCGATGGAGATCTGTGTCTGTGATAACTGGAACTTCTGTACTGTGGGCTTAGTGAGGGTGAACGAGCATAACGGGTTCTATGTTTGTATTCGGAATCAGGCCGGTGCTCCCAGGAAGGCAAGCGGCCAGAGTTTGAGTTGCCATAATGATGTCTGTGGGGGGTGTATTGGTCAGATTGTGTGGTGTGAGAGGTGTGTGACTCACGACTGCGGGAGGAAGGGGAGTAGCTGCATCTTTGGCAGTAGAAGTCAGCATTTGGGGGTGCTCGATCGTTTTCTGAGTGGCCATGGTAGCGTCGTGGAGGACAGCAGTCATCATGAGGGTGTTGTCGTCGACCTCTCTGTGTACGTTGAGAAGAACAGCAGCAGTCCTGGCGGTAATGATGATCGTCCCAATCAGGCTGGCGATGGCGTGCTGTGATGTCATAGTCCACGGCTGCGCAGGTCTGATGTGGAGAGTGCGTATGGAAGACGTCACCTCGTCCTGAAGGCTGGAAATCCGCTGCGAGAGCTGGTCCATGCATTCATCAGTTCATTGCAGGTGAGACTGACATAAAGCCTGTAGGTCGGTTCGGAGTTCAGCGATGGCTGATGCTAGTTCAGTGATTTGAGTTGGTGTCACTATGTTAGTCGATGGCTGGGGATTCACAGTCACAGGCATAACACCTGAAGGGCTAGCAACACTAATGGCTAACTGAGCACGTTCACACTGACTGGCCACTTTCAAAGCATTGTCCAAAGTCACAGCCCCATGCTCATGAATTTTCAGCTGAAGTGATGGATCTAAGCCGGTCACAAATCTGCGAAAAATTTCACAATTACGGGCTGCTGCATCATATTGCGGAAACGCTTCAGTCACTAGATTTGTAAGTTCAGCAGCATAGACTTCAAGAGGTTCTTGTGGCTTACGAGGACGAGCATTCAAAAATGTCTGAAATGTGGCCAAAAAGGTTGTACGTCCAAAAACAGTGCTTAAACTGGCTTTGGTCAAATTGTAGTCCGCTTTCACCGCAGGGGAGAGAGACTGCCAGTATGCAAACGCTGGACCGGTAAGCTTCACAGGGAGAAGTTTGACCTTATCCAGCGGTACAGCTGAGACATCAAGTGCCACTTCAAATCTCTGTATCCATGCACTAAATGGCTCTTTACCATCTCCAGAAAAAGGAGCAGGGAGGTCAATTTTAAATGGCAGATGTGGACTTGCTTCATCTGCGACATGTCTGTCTCTCTGCATTGCAACTGCGTCATTCTCATCGTCCGCCATTTTGAGCGAGAAAGAAAAAAAAAATGCACGTAATCCGAACTTGCAAAAAGAGCACGTACAAAAAAATAGAACAGTATAAACGGCTCTGCAGGTTAAAGCGGCGATATTCACGTCGTTCAATATGAGGAAAATAACAAACAAGCGTCCAGAAACCAAGCCAACCAGCGCTGCCACCAGTGTAACGCGCGCGTGGGTTATACTATAACTTTACAGTTCTTACCCAGCGCTGCTTTCGTGGGTTCTTGGCTTTGTTCTGTTGACCAAGTTATCACCGCTTATAGATGACACTGACAAAGAGCTCGGGTGATCACAACACTTGTTTTTACCGAACATTCAGAGGCGAACATCATAAATTGCCACAGCTGATTACAGAGCGTGCATCTCTCTCTCCGTCCGCTACTATATCACCCACACACCCCGTTTGTCCTCTCCCGCGATCCAAATCGCGGGGCGCTGTTCTCGCGATATTATAACCCAGATCTATACAAGGTATTAGAACATTATTTTATACCCTTAATTTCACTCCCTACATAGGTATTAACAGCTGGCCTGAATTCTGAGATCGCAATAAACGTGAAGGACTATAATGTATTAAGAGCTCACTTAGGTACTGGGGAGCTAAACCATTTAGTGCTTTGTAAGTAATTAGCAAGATTTTAAAATCTATACGATGTTTAACAGGAAGCCAATGCAGTGATGACAGAACTGGGCTAACTGGTCACTAGAAAAACAGCAGTCCGCTAGAGAGTGCGCACGGACTTTGAAAGGTTCGCGCGCTGAACTGTGCACGAGATGGAGCGGGACACGGAAAATGAAGTAAGGCCTGCTATACCCGCGGCTTAAGACAACTTTTATTTTCTTTCACACACAGCACAGAGAAACGTCTTTCTAATAAACCGACCAAACTGCCTGTCAAGTAATAGACGAAACCGACAATGATTTTATCTTTTTTAAACAAATGAAAGGCAATGTGGATAAACATTCACAGCCACGATGTACAGAACACTCTCAAAGATATAGAAGAAAATGAATAAAAACATTTTGGATCAATAAACTTTAATTATATATATATATATATATTATAACTGCAGAAAGGCCACACTGTAGATAGATATACATTTCATATGTCGGCAAATCAAATTACATCGGCTAAATTGCCTGTGCGAGCTTTAACTAATCTACAGCGCAACATTGATGCACCAAAAAAATAATAATAATAATAATAAAAAAAAATAATTTAATAAAAAAAAATATAATTTTTTTATCAAACATTAATTTACAGAATTGAATTAGAACAGAATATAACATTCTTATAAATGAAAATAGCCTACTTAAAAAAATGAAATATCAAGTCAAACTGCAAAATGCCTGAAGTGCAGGGGAACATATATTCAAAACACAAGCCAGAAATAGTTAAATTAGATAACCCAGAGTGATCAATAAATAAATTAAAATTAAAGAAATTATTAAAATAACGAAAGTAAAGCTAGAATTGTCAACTTGTCTTTTTAACTGCAGAGGCAATAAACGCTAAACTGGAGTGGCAGTCTTTTTAGCTAAACATTAACAGCATCCAAAAATCATATTACATCCGGCTGAAATAGTTTGAAATCACTTGTAGCTACCCTACCTGATTGAGAGAGAAAAATCCAGTCTTTCACGCGATCTGCCTGTGTCCATTTGAGTCTTTTCAAATAGCGCGCTATAGTCAGCTCGTTGGCCGGCAGAAGCACGGCGCAGTGTTTGTCGTTGTTGAGTTCTAGGACATGAGCTGTTGGCACAACTTGCATCATACGTTTTTTTGATCATCTTTTACCATTTCAAAGTGCATCCAATTGTACACTTTATCCCAGACATTGTTGAAGATTTAATCCCTGTCGTAAAGATGCTCATCTGCCGGTCACGGATCATGGAAGTGAAACTTAAATCGGTCACAGGTTGGATTTATTCACGCACATTAAAAAATTAAATTAAAAGCTTCTTTCTTTTCACATTTTTATTTATAGTATTAACATAATAGGCTGTATATTAACCTATTGGGAAAGAACCGGTATGTCTATGTAAAATCAGATATTGAGCGCCCCCATATCTCTTCTCATAACACCTCTGCGACGATTCGACTGTGAGATTGGTAGTCGAATCAGGCTCCTCCTATCGAAGATTCGAATCGTCGACTATTCAGAGTCACCCCTTCAAAGAGCACACCCAGGTTCCTAGCTGACGACGAAGACTTAACAGAGCAGCCATCAAGTGTTAGACAGTATTCTAGATTATTGCGTGAAGTTTTCGGTCCAAAAATTAGAATCTCTGTTTTTCCTGAATTTAGTAGTAGGAAATTACTGGTCATCCAGTTTTTTATATCAGCTATACATTCTGTTAATTTAGCGAATTGGTGATTTTCGTCAGGGCGCGAAGAAATATAGAGCTGAGTATCATCAGCGTAACAATGAAAACTAATGCCATGCTTCCTAATGATATCTCCCAAGGGTAGCATGTACAGAGTAAAAAGCAATGGTCCTAGTACTGAGCCTTGCGGTACTCCATATTTAACTTGTGATTGATATGACATCTCGTTTTTCTCTAATATTATCAATCTTGCAAGTAAAGAAGTTCATAAAGTCATTACTGCTGTGCTCTTTGGAAACATCAGAAGTTGAAGCTTTATTTCTTGTTAATTTAGCCACTGTATCAAATAAATACCTAGGGTTGTGTTTATTTTCTTTTAAAAGTTTTGAAAAAATAGGCAGATCTAGCAGTTTTTAAGGCCTTTCTGTACTCAGTCATTTTCTCTCTCCACGAAATGCGAAATACTTCTAGTTTTGTTTTCTTCCAGCTGCGCTCCATTTTTCTAACTGCTGTTTTTAGGGCCCGAGTGTGCTCATTGTACCATGGCGTTGGATTAATTTCCTTACTCTTTTTTAAACGCAAAGGAGCAACTGAGTCTAATGTGCTGGAAAAGAGAGAGTCAATAGTTTCTGTTGCAACATCGAGGTCTTCCAAGCTGTCTGGTATGCTAAGGCGATGAAACTGATCAGGAAGATTATTCATAAAGCAATCTTTAGTGGTAGAAGTGATGGTTCTACCATATTTATGGCAGGGAGGCAGTTTAGCCGCTTTCACTAAATGTATCATAACCTTGAGGACTAGACTCATTTAAAGTAATGTAATCGTCCGGTTTTAGCCAGGTTTCTGTCAAACACAGCACATCTAGATTATTGTCTGTGATAATATCGTTTACAATAAGTGCTTTTGAAGAAAGTGATCTAATATTTAACAACCCAAGCTTTATCATTTGTTTATCATTATTATCTCTATTTTTTATTTGTTGAACATCAATTAAATTTTTACCATTAAATGGGTTTGTAAGTTTTTTGTTTTTATTAATTCGGGGTACAGACACAGTCTCTATGTGATAATATCTAGGTGTAAGAGTTTCTATGTGTTGGGAATTATCTGACTTCTGTAACGTGAGGCAGCTAGCAGACGGTCGGTTTAGCCAGTCTGTCTGCTTCCTGTCCTGGGCCCCAGTTTGTCATGTTTTAGTTCTGAGACTATGTGCCATATTACTAGAGAGAAGAGCAGCACCATCCCGGGACAGATGAATACCATCTCTTTTCACGAGGCTGAATCCAGCTTCTTATTCGCAGCTTCTTATTGACGCTATCCGGTCCACCTTAAAAAACGCGACGCTTCCGCGTTTGTAGCTTCTTATTCACGCTCAGTTTAGGGACAGTGCGGTTTTTCTGTTTTCTGCTTTTTGTGTCTATTTTCAGAATTAAAGGAAAATAAACTATTTTGAAATGCAAATAGCACTGATATATCAGCGAAAATATGCTGCAAAAATATAAAGGCACTTAAAATATAATTATAGTATTCTTTGTTTATTGAACGTGTCATCAGCTAAACTTGAAGGACCGTGTGGTTTTTCTCTTATTCACGCTTTTTATGCTATATTGTCTATTTTTAGAAAAAAAGAATAAACTATTCTGAAATGTAAATAACACCGACATATCTGTGAAAATTACTGTACAATTACAAAGGTATATAAAAACAATTACATCATTCTTTTTGCACGTCATCATTTGAATGCATTAATGAATCAATTGAATAAAAAATTAATTCAAGCAAATATTACAGATTTCAATATCACAAGGTAACTAGAGACTATCAGCTCCAGCTCCAGCCTGGATCCAGCCTGTTATGAATACTTCAGATGAAGGACTCCAGAACATCAAACATGGATGATTATACAAAATGATCATGTTATCATTGCTTTGCATGCACACTACTTTTGCTTAAAAGAAGTAATATCTTACAACTGTACGTTCTGATATCATCTCATAAAAGAAGACTATTGTGTTTTTGCTACAAGTGAATGTGAATTAAATTTCCTTTCAGGGTGCTTTAAAAGTTGCATTGGGGCATTATTCCCAATGTACTTGACTGTCACCATGCACATTTTCAGACATTTTTACTGTAGCATTTTAAAGTTATGGACCCATGAATTTGACAAATGTGACGAAAGTTTCATGAGAAATTGCACTTTTGGCCCAATTGGAGGCGCTATATCTCAGCTGCCTTTAAGGGTGCGTTCAAAGTTGCACTGGGGCCTGACTCCCAACGTACTTGACTGTCACCATGCACATTTTCAGACATTTTTACTGTAGCATTTTGAAGTTATGGACCCATGAATTTGACAAATGTGACAATACATTTACAGGAGAAATTGCACTTTTGGCCCAGTTGGAGGCCCTATATCTCAGATGCCTTTAAGGGTGCGTTAAAAGTTGTACTGGGGCCTTATTCCAAGTGCACTTGACTGTCACCATGCAACATTATGAGCAATTTTACTGTAGCATTATTAAGTTATGGACCCATGAATTTGACAAACGTGACAAAAGTTTCATGAGAAATTGCATTTTTGGCCCAATTGGAGGCGCTATGTCTCAGCTGCCTTTATGGGTGCGTTAAAAGTTGCACTGGGACATTATTCCCAATGTACTTGACTGTCACCATGCACATTTTCAGACATTTTTACTGTAGCATTTTAAAGTTATGGACCCTTGAATTTGACAAATGTGACAATACAGTTTCATGAGAAATTGCATTATTGGCCCAGTTGGAGGCGCTATATCTCAGCTGCTTTTAAGGGTGCGTTAAAAGTTGCTCCGGGGCCTTATTCCAAGTGCACTTGACTGTCACCATGCACATTTTCAGACATTTTTACTGTAGCATTTTAAAGTTATGGACCCATGAATTTGACAAACGTGACAATACAGTAACAGGAGAAATTGCACTATTAGCCCAATTGGAGGCGCTATATCTCAGCTGCCTTTACGGGTGCGTTCAAAGTTGCACTGGGGCCTTATTCCTAATGTACTTGACTGTTACCATGCACATTTTTAGACATTTTTACTGTAGCATTTTAAAGTTATGGACCCATGAATTTGACAAATGTGACTACATTTACAGGAGAAATTGCATTATTAGCCCAATTGGAGGCGCTATATCTCAGGTACCTTTAAGGGTGCGTTAAAAGTTGCACTGGGGCCTTATTCCTAATGTACTTGACTGTCACCATGCACATTTTCAGACATTTTTACTGTAGCATTTTAAAGTTATTGACCCATGAATTTGACAAATGTGACAATACAGTAACAGGAGAAATTGCATTATTAGCCCAATTGGAGGCGCTATATCTCAGGTACCTTTAAGGGTGCGTTAAAAGTTGCACTGGGGCCTTATTCCAAGTGCACTTGACTGTCACCATGCACATTTTCAGACATTTTTACTGTAGCATTTTGAAGTTATGGACCCATGAATTTGACAAATGTGACAAAAGTTTCATGAGAAATTGCACTTTTGGCCCAATTGGAGGCGCTATATCTCAGATGCCTTTAAGGGTGCGTTAAAAGTTTTACTGGGGCCTTATTCCAAGTGCACTTGACTGTCACCATGCACATTTTCAGACATTTTTACAGTAGCATTTTAAAGTTATGGACCCATGAATTTGACAAACGTGACAATACAGTAACAGGAGAAATTGCACTATTAGCCCAATTGGAGGCGCTATATCTCAGCTGCCTTTATGGGTGCGTTCAAAGTTGCACTGGGGCCTTATTCCAAGTGTACTTGACTGTCACCATGCACATTTTTACACATTTTTACTGTAGCATTTTAAAGTTATTGACCCTTGAATTTGACAAATGTGACAATACAGTAACAGGAGAAATTGCATTATTAGCCCAATTGGAGGCGCTATATCTCAGGTACCTTTAAGGGTGCGTTCAAAGTTGCACTGGGGCCTTATTCCAAGTGCACTTGACTGTCACCATGCACATTTTCAGACATTTTTACTGTAGCATTTTGAAGTTATGGACCCATGAATTTGACAAATGTGACAAAAGTTTCATGAGAAATTGCACTTTTGGCCCAACTGGAGGCGCTATATCTCAGATGCCTTTAAGGGTGCGTTAAAAGTTTTACTGGGGCCTTATTCCAAGTGCACTTGACTGTCACCATGCACATTTTCAGACATTTTTACAGTAGCATTTTAAAGTTATGGACCCATGAATTTGACAAATGTGACTACATTTACAGGAGAAATTGCATTATTAGCCCAATTGGAGGCACTATATCTCAGGTGCCTTTAAGGGTGCGTTCAAAGTTGCACTGGGGCCTTATTCCCAATGTACTTGACTGTCACCATGCACATTTTCAGACATTTTTGCTGTAGCATTATTAAGTTATGGACCCTTGAATTTGACAAATGTGACAATACAGTTTCATGAGAAATTGCATTATTGGCCCAGTTGGAGGCGCTATATCTCGGGTGCCTTTAAGGGTGCTTTCAAAGTTGCACTGGGGCCTTATTCCCAATGTACTTGATTGTCACCATGGATATTTTCAGACATTTTTACTGTAGCACTTTAAAGTTATGGACCCATGAATTTGACAAACGTGACAAAAGTTTCATGAGAAATTGCACTTTTGGCCCAATTGGAGGCACTATATCTCAGCTGCCTTTAAGGGTGCGTTCAAAGTTGCACTGGAACCCTATTCCCAAATAACTTGTCTGTCAGCATACAACATTATCAGCAATTTTACTGTAGCATCATTGAGTTATGATCCCATGATTCTGAGAGATGTGACAAAACAGTTACATGAGAAATTGCACTATTCGCTATAACTCCGCTGCCTTTAAAGTTGTTCTTTTGCTGTTCATGGTGCTGAAAAATCTTTAACAATTGGATTATTAAGGAGTGCAAATACATTTTCATCTAGCATTTAAATAAAGTTATTACATACTATCACTATGAAACCCAAAATGTAAAATTTTGGTAACTTTTTTATATGAATGGAAAAATCAACTCAGATCATGCACACATCATAAAACATTAGAAGTCACTTAATGTTATCACAGTTACATTTATTTATGTATTATTCATTTTTGGATGAACTATCTCTTTAAAGTATTCATGGTAAAGTAATCATTGAGGGAGTATGACTGAAGTATGACAAATGTTTTTGCTGCTTTTGGCAACCTTTTTTGTTTGGAGTTCATATCTGGAGTTAATGCATTTGTTTTTAATGTGTTAAATAGCATGGAATATTTAGTGTGCTTGTGCTTATATAAAATGATTTGATAAAATGAGATTTGTAAAAATATAAAAATAATAACAATAAAATCTTATTCTCAAAAATCCCAAAAAATCTTGTGGTACAAGACACTGTGGCATGGCAAGGGGGCCCTTGGTGTTGCTATAGCCCCAGGGCCCAATGTGTTCTTAATCCGGGCCTGTGTGCATGCAAAACAATGATAACATGATCATTTTGTATAATCATCCATGTTTGATGTTCTGGAGTCCTTCATCTGAAGTATTCATAACAGGCTGGATCCAAGCTGGAGCTGGAGCTGATAGTCTCTGATATTCAACAGTGCTTTGATCTGCCTGCATTGACACTATTCTTTAAGAGCTGCTGTGCAGTCAAAATTATATACCAGTTATCAATGTAAAGCTGCTTTGACACAATCTGCATTGTAAAAAGCGCTATATAAATAAAGGTGACTCGACTATAAATAAGCAGTAGAATCAATAGATAACACTTTTAAAATGACTGTGCACTGTTAAAAAATTACTGTAAATTTTACAGTAAAATACTGGCAGCAGGGTTGCCAGCCAGTTACTGTAATTTTTACAGTAGTGTTTCTGTAATTTAATTTACAGAATTTTACTGTAATCGAGAATACAGTAAAATTCTGTAAATTAAATTACAGAAACACTACTGTAGAAATTACAGTAACTGGCTGGCAACCCTGCTGCCAGTATTTTACTGTAAAATTTACAGTAATTTATATATTTTGTATACTGCATTTTTACAAAAAAAATATATTGTATACTGCATTTAACATACTTCTTTAAATAGCAAATACACACATTCAAGTAGTTTAGTCAAGTAGAATATGTAAAATGCAGTATAAAATATATTTTCCCTATTGCTCACTTAATGACTGGGAGCTGAATTTTAAATTTAATCTATTAACTGCATAAACTTTAAACAAATTTTAACTGCATAAAGTGTTGTATAATGCATAACTTAATTCACCCCCCTCCCAAACAAATGATGCTTCTTAATCTTGAAAAACAGGTCAAAATGTAATAAATATATCTTTCAAATTTACATTAAAAAATGCCATAAAAGGTGTATTATTTTGAATTTATTTTTTATTTAGAAAATCATTTTATTTTTTAAAGGGACAAAAGTTTGTCATGAAAATGTTTTTAAATTACTTATTGGCCATCATGGCCCTTCACACAAAGAAATACAATTATAACTATAACTTGACCAACAGGGTCATATAAAAACATTTCTTAAAACCCACATCACTTTTATCACTTCATAAACATACCAACATGGCCAAACAACAAGTCCAACAAATTTGCGATCAAAAAAGAACAATTCTGCTCCAGATGATGTTCCATCCCAGGATTCAAAGAGAGGCTAGAAATATTGAAAGGAACAAAGAGGACAATACATTAGATATATTACAAAACATAATACTTTAAGGGTGCGTTCACACTTGTAGTTTGGTTTGTTTGGTTCATTTGGTCCGGACCAAAGAAGAAAAAAAAACATTTAGTCCTGGTCCGGTTAGCGTTCAGATTGGCAATTTTATCACCGAACCAAAAGATATCGAACCTAAAGGCACAGGGACACATTCACAACGTGATTGGTCGGATTTTATGACGTATTGCCTATTTTGAGACGGAACTTACCGAACATCCAAAACAATGCTGTTTGCTGAGGTAAATGCGCTCGTTGTGTGTGCGTAGCGGGGCGTAGCCTGCATGTGATGGTATTTTGGCCAGTTGGGAACTCGTGAAGAGCTTATAAAATGTGTAAAGTAGTCAAAACAGCGGCAGGAATCCATCCGTCACACACACAAACGATCTGCTGTGTGGAGACGCGCGTCTGATGCCTGTGATGAGCAAACTCGAGCTATGATGAGCTATGACGAGAAAAACCGACATGCGTGAGGATTCTGTCCTTTTTAGGGTCTCATCTTCCTGTTTTTGGTTCGGTTACATGTCTTTGGTCCGTGTTGCGTTCATATATCATTCGAACCGCACCAGAGTTCATTTGGAAGCGGACCGAGACCCATCTTTTCAGCGGTCTCGGTCCGCTTGTTTGATGCGCACCGGGGTTCGGATGGCAGCGTTCACATATGTTCAAATGAACCGCACTAACCGAGCAACCGCACCAGGGTTCGTTTTAATCGAACCAAACATGGCAAGTGTGAACGCACCCTAAGAGACTGATAGAGGGATGATAGATACAGTCAGATACAGATATAGAATAATAAAAGTATATAATAAAAGGAAAAATAGATCTTGGTGTGTGTGTGTATTTCTTACATTTCAGAAATTCCACTGAAAATCCATCACTTTGCACAGAAGAGTGGCCACATGTAGGTTGAACGCAACCCGTTTCTTCTGAACTGTCTGCCTGTTGTTTTAGATGGCACTTTTCCTTTCGTCTTTGTTCCTCTCTCCAGATAAATACCTACAAAGTGCATAAAGGGTCAGGAATTCAGATTGGTTTTAGCTTTTGAGGCATGTAATCATGTTTATGAAATTATACCATGTGGTAGAGCAGTATTAGCCTACAACTCCAGTCCTGAATACTTACCTCCCAGAACGTTTTAGATGTCCCACTAATCAACACCTTATTTAACTAATTTGTTTGCCAGGGTCAAATAGAGAGACATCTAAAACATTCATCCTAAAAAATAAATGTCTAATCTAGTTGAGAAACAAATAGTTTGTAGTTGTGTTAAAGGCCTCAATAGATATAAAATGTACATCTAAAAGACAAGTACAGGATGATCAGTTTGTTCATATCTGTAAATAGCACATTTCATTTCAAGTTAAAAAAGATTTGTTTTCGTAATGGTACGTACGTTAATACATTAACTATACAAGGCAAACTGAAATCAAACAGAGATGTTAAAGTGTTTGCATTACCTTAAGTTAGCAAATGTCCACAAATACATCACATTGGTTACGTTAACAGCATGAAGCAGCACCATTTTGCGTGACACATCCTCCGTGAGCGGCCTAATCGCGTCGCGAGGCTTTTTCGTTTCGGCCCGTGTTAACAGATGACTGTCTGCCTGTACAAATGTGATTTACGCCATAAAAAAATCACGACCAGCAAACAGTAAACAGCAATGTTTTATTACCTTAATCCGACTAAAGTCATACTCGAAGTAAACACAAATCGAATTAAGACAGGTGGAGTATTCCTATTTTAGTCGCATTATTGGAGTGCATTGTAGACATGTACACACCTTAATCACACTATTAACGTCATGACGGGAGTTTTCGCTGCACTTTGCTACAGGACACATAGCGTTTTGACGGCAAACAAGAGAGCAAGCTTCATGCAAGAAGCCACAAATCAAATTCCTCTCACCTCATCTCTCATCCAGTACCTCTGAGTTTGTCGCGGTGGCATGAATGAAAGTTGCCGAAAGTACAGAAGGTCTGTTGCTGGAGAATTTGTATCCACCGTTGTCTATTTACAGAGCCCCACACATGAGAGGGAAAATAAATAGTAGCCTAGGCTAAATCGTGCGAACGAACTAATTTATAAATCATGCGCATATCATTTATAAATCAAGGGAATTAATTAGTAAATCGTGCGCACAATTTATTATTTTTTTTCTTCCATGTCATGTGCGGGGCTCCGTATATTTGCACGTAGGCCTATATTGCATGTCAAATAATTAACTGCACTTGAAACTTTCGTAAGATAACACACGGTTTTGGGTGTAATCTTACGAAAGTTTCAAGTGCAGTTAATATATGGCACGAACGGTGTGGTAATATGTGAAATTCTGTAGAGAACGTCGGACGGCGTGCCGTGGGGACGTAATGAAGTTTGCCTTAATCGATCTATGTTCTATAACATGTAAAACGGGAACATGAAAGGACTGTTCTAAAGGCAACTCATGTAAACACCTTAATCATAATATTGTCTTAATCAGAATAAGGGCAGTAATTAGATTACTGCTGTCCATGTAAACGTAGTCACTGACTCTAGTGGGAATCAGAGTTTCTCTCTCACCCGAGTTTGTTCATCTACCATCATGGTACAGGCTTGTGGTTAATCTGACAGGAAGTCAACTTGGATAGCAAGATGACACTGATATATTCCCAGCTAACAGAATATTGTTATAAGAACGTTCCCTAAATGTTGGTTCTGGGAACATAAAAATTAAATTGATTAAACAACTCCACATAAAGCATTACCAGCTTCACTTATTACAGATTGATTTTATTTCTGCCAGATGTCTACAGAAGCTCTTATTGAGAATTACCAGAGGTTTAGCTTTTTTTTTTTTTTTTTTTTAATGTTTAGTCGACATCATGGGAATCAGTGTTTTCTTTAGTTGAACTCCTGTTTTTTTGAGTTGCTTCTTTATCAGCAATTGCAGGTGTTTTCAGAAAACATTTATGCATTGATAAAGCAGATCAACATGTTTTAATGGTCAAATAACTGCATTAAAGTGGTTTAAACCAGTGGTTCTCAACTCCAGTCCTCGGGACCCACTGCTCTGCACATTTTGTATGTCTCTCTTATCTGACACACTCAGTTCAGTTCATGCAGTCTCTCCTAACGAGCTGATGATCTAAATCAGGTGTGTTAAATAAGGGATACATACAAAATGTGCAGAGCAGTGGGTCCCGAGGACTGGAGTTGAGAACCACTGGTTTAAACAACTGCCTTTTGTGTAATTGCTGCTTTAGTTTTTAGTTAAATCTCGATAACTGTTAAAAAGCTTTAAAAAAAGATATATTTCCTGTGGTAAATTTCCTGTATTGGCTGTAAATGGTGTTTTCCATCTATGATTGCAGGCTTGCTAATTAAAACATATCACCTTGTTACACATGTGCTTAAAGGACTTGACCCTGATAATAAAAATTTATTTATTATTGTTTTTATTCCATGGTGGAAATGAGCTTCCATATATTTCACATCAAAATGTTTATTCAGAAACTGTACAGCATAAATAATGAATATATTCACATGTAGATATTCATGCCACTCGTGTCGTAGTCTGGCACAAATGGTTCGTCATTACTGATTAATGTGAATTAAATGACGAAGAAGTGCCAATTTTATCAGCCGTTTAGCAGAGCTGAATATTTTAATTTCCACATCGAGGGAAAAACTATTTCTGCAACAAGGGTAATTTCATAATATGAAAGCTTGTCTAAATAATAATAATAAAAAAATAAACAATCTGAGGAAATATATTGTAAAAAGCCTGACAAGGTTTAGATAATCGACATTTTCCTCTTGTACTTTTATAGTTTTCACCCTCTTTATTAATATTATACAAACAGAACTCATTCTGTAAATAAGCCATTTTGACAAACTGAAGAACAAAATTATTTTGTGGTAATCAACGGCTGTTTGTAACTGCAATACTCATTTAAAAACCTTTGTGGTCCACTATAACAATTAAACCATTCAGTGCGAATCTACTGAAAATATCACAGTATTCTGGTGTCATTTACTACAAAAAGGTTTAATTATGAATGAATAAAACAGAGAAACATTAAATAGAGGATTCCTATAGGGCTGTGAATCTTTGGGTAGACAGTGAATCGAATCGATTCACGATTCATATGTGTTCAATTTGATTCAAGAACGATTTTTGCAAATTCAGAACGATTTTATTTAAAACGATTCACATTAAAATTCAATGCAATTTGATTCGATTCTGTATTTTTATATGCATTCATTGAAATGTTTCCCTCAATGTGTGTCAGTCAGGGTGTGAATTACACAGTGACCTTCAGGAGGTCAGAGAGTAAGAGCAAAAAACCCTTTTGTCTATTGTTAATGTTAGTTCATGTTAGTTTTAATGATGCTACATAACTTTGTTTTAATAGCCTAAAGATTGGCATTTGTAGAAATGAACATAAGCCAAAACTTTAAAGGGCTTATAAAGTATTGTTAGTTCATGTTAACTACAGCCATACCAGCATGAATCCGATCTTCGACTAGAAGGAACTGGATTAAATATTTTGACTGTTACAATCCCAAATCAGGTTTATGACCTGTAACAATGATCACACACTGTTTGCTGTTGGCCAGAGGAGAACTGACCCCCGACTGACTGAGCCTGGTTTCTCACAAGGTTTTTTTCTCCATTTTATCACCTGTTTGTCATCTGTGGCCTGTTGCTCAAAGCCGGTTTCAGTTTCTACCCAGGAAAGTTCAAGATTAACTCTGATTAAAGATGGATTGGTTGTTAGAGTTTTTGGCTCATGTGAACAGCAGTGGTCATCCTGAGGAGAGCTCAAATGTGGGCTGCTCAAAACTGTGTTTTTTGCTAGTTTTGCTAGCAAGTGTTTTTTGCTAGTTTCAGCCCAACGCAGTTATTATTTTCATGTCTTGTCCATGTTATTTAAATAGCAAATGCATTTGTGTCCATTTGTTCGCCCATCGGCGTGCTGATCTGAAAACAAGGTGTGTTCAGGTACTGAAACAGACTGCGCCACTGACTAACTGAAACGTGGACTGAAGTCAATGGTGCAGTATTTGTTTTGTTATTTAAAGGGAGTGTATGCGTCTATATGCGGGAGCACAACACATGTACACTCTTCTTCTTACACACACAGGGCAGCACAAAACAGCAGCAGCACAAAAAAACATGCTAAATATTACAAATAAAAGGATTACAATGTAAAAGATTATTATTGTGTGCATAAAGATAAAAATGCTTTGGTGGAATCCGGCTCGTCCCTGTAGATGGTCTGTTCGTGTGCGAGGTTAAAGCATTTCCTCACTAGAGAAGCGTTCAGTTTTCCGCTTGCAAATTCCGCCTTGTAAACAGCGAATCCTCCATGGCTTTTAAAGGGAATGGGAGACGAGACTCTGGTTGGTTTATTGTACGTCACACCCAAAACACACCCATGACTCATTAAGAGAATAGAGACAATCCTCTCAGACAATGCGCCGGGTGCATCCACCATTTTTCCTGTGCTTAAACTTCCAAAAGTGGAATCGGACACTCCTGCACTTTAGACCATGAGCTTAGATTGGTAAAAACAGGCCCTTGGGTGTTTATGTTGTGTTAGTGCTGCCCTCATGTGGACAGACACCAGAACTGCAGGATGAAGTTAAACCTCCACACTATAAACCAGAGCAGAGCAGATGAGATCTGCTGTAAACACTGCTGTAACACACAGATCTGACGTCTGACAGTGACGATCACGTGATCAGAGCGAGTGTGTGGACTTCAGTCGGTGATGATGAGCTCGTCACAGCCCCAGTCCTCATAACTGCGTCAGGAAGATACTGGCGGATGATGATGGGGATCTTCCTGCTCCAGAGGAACACACAGACATAAAAACACAAACATCAATAGTCGAAAATGTTGAGAATGGTTGTTAAAAATGTGAGTGTCGTACTTGAGCTCTTTCATGGCGATCTGCAGCGGATCCGTCTCTCCTTCCAGCTCCACCATCACCGGTGCACACATCCTGTTACACAGGAAGTGATGTCACTGGTCATTAATGCAGCATTCCCTTGTGAAAAAGAAGTGCACTTAATTGTATTGAAAGTGTACTTTGTGTGTACTTAGTATACTTTTTAAAAATTGCACTTGCAGATAATACAATATAAATAAAATTAAAGGCCACTTAAGTGTACTTAAATAGAATATACTTTAATGACAATATTTATTATCATGCTTAAGTGCACTTTTTAAAAATGCACTTTGTAATAATGTCAAATTAAGTTGTACTTAAAGAAAGTACACTTTAATGAAAATATTTATTAACACGCTTAAGTGCACTTTTTAAAAATGCCCTTTGTAATAATGTCAAATTAAGTTGTACTTAAAGAAAGTACACTTAAATGACAATATTTACTAACACGCTTGAGTGCACTTTTTAAAAATACACTTTGTAATAATGTCTAATTAAGTTGTACTTAAATAAAGTACACTTTAATGACAATATTTATTATCATGCTTAAGTGCACTTTTTAAAAATGCACTTTGTAATAATGTCAAATTAAGCTGTACTTAAAGAAAGTACACTTTAATGACAATATTTACTAACACGCTTGAGTGCACTTTTTAAAAATACACTTTGTAATAATGACTTATTAATTGTACTTACAGAAAGTAAACTTTAATGACAATATTTATTAACACACTTGAGTGCACTTTTTAAAAATGCACTTTGTAATAATGACTTATTAAGTTGTACTTAAAAAAAATACACTTTAATAGCAATATTTATTAACACGCTTAAGTGCAGTTTTTAAAAATGCACTTTGTAATAATGACTTATTAAGTTGTACTTAAAGAAAGTAGACTTAAATGACAATATTTATTAACACTTTTTTAAAAATGCACTTTGTAATGACTTATTAAGTTGTACTTGAAGAAAGTACACTTTCATGACAATATTTCTAAACATGCTTAAGAGCACTTTTTAAAAATGCACTTAATTTTTACCTAATTATGACTTTATAGTGTTTTAAATAAGTAAACTTATTCTGATGTATTGACTTATATATTAAAGCACATGAAAAATAATTTATTTTAATTTCAACTTAAGTGTGTTGTCCAAGATGACATTTGTTAATGTATTTTAAATGTGCTTAGTCTTTAATAAATACTGTGTGCATTAATACACTTGAAATTTATTTTTCTGAATTTCAAAACACTTGCTTATACAGTGTATAATCCTGTACAACTTATTGTTGAAATTTTTATCACCAGCTCCTGCTCTAAACTCGACTAGTGTCAGTTTTCTACATAATATTTGACATAAAATGTTTTTTTTTTTTTTTTTACGGAGTGCTGTATTTGTGATACTTAATGCAACAGTGCTGTACTTTACATATCTGTATAATACTTATAATATCATTGTTGTTCTAAGTTGATTAAACCTATTTAATTGCAAGCAAAAGTTTAACAGATCTAAAAAATAATTTGAATTCATATTCAGTTAAAATACATTTAATTTTAATCAGACTAAACTATAAAATAATTGAATTTCAGTTAGGTGAATGAGTCAAGTTCTGTAAACTTACAGTCTAACTACAACAATGAATTAGAAAAACTTCCAACTTGAACAAATTTAATCATGCGCATGCGCCACAATACTACGTCATGACGGCGCATTACTTCACCAGAGTTTGAAAAATGCACCTTCAGCCATCTTTCTGTGATCGCGATGCGCGAGGCAACTTTGCTGATCAAAGAAGAAAACAAAGGAGCGCACGTTTGGATGACTACAGATGAGACGTTATGTATTACAAATAAGTAAGTATCTTGATATTGATATATGCTCTCTTCATTTTTATTTTTTCACCGGAACATAGCAGTTCTTATGAGTGTAACTTATTTAGTTTAATCGCAATATGGAGGTGAATTAATCATGTTTCCTGTAATTTATTTATGATTGCATTATAGTAATTTCTTATATAATATGAACGTGGTCGCGTGTGTGGGCGTGTTCAAAGAATTTGGCTGCTGAAAATATATTTTAATTGAACTCTGACTTTTTAAATCATTTTAAATGACTTTAAGTTAAATTTGCAGAACTAAATTCAAAGATCTGATCTTGTAACATTTAAAGACAATTATATACATTTAATCGCTATTATAACCACCAGTAATGCTTATAATCTATTTTTCTTTTTGCATTTGAAAAGTTAGTTGTTCAATTACTGTTTGTGTTTGTAATATGTAATATGTTTGTGCTTATCTGTTGTTTTATATATTCATTTTGTAGGATCAGTACAGATTTGTTATTGGAGATACAGTGCAAGCTGTGTGGAATCAAAGACCTGTATTGATGAGGTGATGTTCCATGTTTTTCCATTAATTCAGCCACCCTGATCACACACTACAAGCTAAAACACTGCCATCAACTGTCCTTATAGCTTTTAAATGCTTTGAATCTTTTCTGTTTGCAAGTAATAAATTCTCACCTGTGCACTTACAAATCCCCATCTAATCAT
Source organism: Megalobrama amblycephala (assembly GCF_018812025.1). Classification (NCBI taxonomy): domain Eukaryota; kingdom Metazoa; phylum Chordata; class Actinopteri; order Cypriniformes; family Xenocyprididae; genus Megalobrama; species Megalobrama amblycephala. The sequence continues at coordinate 346,742 of NW_025953336.1, read as the reverse complement.
TATATATTTATATTTACATATAATGATATTATTATATAATTATTTTCAAAGCAAAACCCCTCAATTTGCTTGGGCCTTGGGTTATTTATCTATATTTGTGTAATTGATAAAGTTATGTTTAATTCCTTGTAAAGTAGGAATAAAAATGTTTATAAAAATGTTCTCTATTTTGAAAGGCCAGTGTCAGTGAAGATGGTGTGGTCACTGGAATCCTGGTGTTTGTGGGAAATGTGAAGGAGCTTCTCCCAGGATTCTACAACAGTGTTGTCCTGATGACTGAGGTAATTCATCTTGGGTGATGCAGTTGCGGTCAAAAGTTTACTTACACCTTGCAGAATAAACTGCTTCATCAGGGAAGTACTAAATAAAGAAACAAATACAATGCTAATTTGTATGATTTGTTTGTTTTATAATAAAGTTATGATTATGTAAACTTTAGAATTACATAATCATATTTCTACTCTAAATTGTTTTTTGAAATATAAACATTTAAATTGTAGCTGTCATAAATTATGTATTCAAACATTAAATACATAAATTAATTATAAAAAAAAATATTTAAAATAAAATTATAATGAATATGTAACGTGGTGCATATAATTAGCAGAATGCTCCTCTCTATAGCTGACTAATGAGTTTATGCTGAATATGATTTTTCTGAAGTAAATGTGATGTTACGTGACATTCTTTACAAGCTGTTTCATTGACGTCTTTCCGCGCGTTGAAACACTGATTGAGCGATTAAATGTGACAACTTATGGGTCAGTTGTACTGTATGTTGTAACATACCTTCAGATGTTCATTCATATTTATTTCACACTGTAACTGGTATTAAAGTGGAGGAGATGATCAGTACACAGTAAACATCTTGGCCACAGGCTTCAATCACTATCAGCAACTCTTTGCCTTTAGGGAATACCAAATGGGTTTTTATTATTTTCAAACCTACAAAGGTGGATATAAACTTTGGAGTTCTGTATATATATCTATATCTATTGATTTCATTCGATTGAACCAATTATAATAATGGACTGACTCTTACTTCTTTTTTGTTTTTTTTTCCTCCAGGTATTTATTTTTTTTACTTTCTTGCCTCTTTGGAACATGTTCATTTATGCATACTGTGTAGAGGTGGTTCGCAGCTTCATGGACATTTAAGGTTTTCTGCCGATGAAGAGCTTCTGGGACATTGACATAAACAGCACTTTTTCATACAACTTAAAAAAAGGTGGTGATGGACAATTTTGGTTTTCTTGTTTTTGTGCCTTTGGAATTCATTGTTTTTTTGTTTGTTTTGTTTTTTCTTTTCAAAATTACATTCACTGTAATGCTGGAGTAAGATTTTAGAAGAAACCTTTTTGTCCTGTTTAATGTTTGTGCTAGTAAGGGTTGCAGAGCTTATAAGTAACAAGGTTTACAAAAGGTAACACTTTACAAAAGGTCTCGCTTGTTAACATCAATTAATATATTAGATAACAATATCTAACTATGTGCATTGACTTTTTTTACAGTATTTATCAATATTTGTTAACATTAGGCAATAAAAATGTTTTTTTTCTCAAGTTAATAAAATGTATAGTTATTGTTCATGTTAGTTTACAGTGCATTATCTATTAACATATGCAACTTTTGATTTTAATAATGCATACGTAATATTAACTAGGATTTATAAATGCTTAAAGTATTTTTCATTCATAGTTCATGTTAACTAAAGTAGTTAACTAATAGAAAATTATTGTACAGTGTTACCCAAAGTTTTGAATCTTTTCTTTTCTTTACATTTTGTTTGTATTAATTAATGGGTGTTATCTTATTTATCATCTTATACAGAATGATTTTATCTGAAAATGTAAAAATGCAGAAAGATTGTGATGGTAGGTTTAGGTACCTTTGTATGTGATGGAGAAAATTATAGTGCATAAGCCTCTCTGTCCTCCAGACTCTTTCTAAATGAGAGTTAAAGTGTTGTAATTGTTTGTGATTGTGTATAGTGTTTCTTGGGTTTTTCTTGTGCATCAACAAAAAGGTTTTTGTGCATTTGTTTTAGAGATTATTTTGTCAGTAAATGTAGAGGGTTTCAATTTGCATTTGTGTTGATTGTAATATTTTGAAATATACTAAATTGTAACTTCATTATTATATGTACAAAAAATGTAATTACAAATGTATTAAATTATATAATAGTGTACATGTAAATTACATTAAAGTATATTTAAGTTCGCATTAATTGCTTGTCAGTACATTCGGAAGTATACTTTTACCATATTTTGAAGTACATAAAAAATTGTATTAAAGTCCTACTTAAGTGCTTTAAAAAAATCACTCAGAAGTTCAACTTATTGCATTTAATATGAACTTAATCTGTGATATATTTGAAATTGATTACAAATAGATTGCACTTAAGCGGATGAAACATTACATTTAATTCACACTTAAGTGTATTGATAACTGATATTAAAATATATTTTAGTTCACATTAATTGCTTGTTAGTGCATTGGGCAGTGCACTTTAACTATATTTTAAAGGTACTAGAAGCAATTACGAAGGTTGTCATAAAGTTGTATTAAAGTACCACTTAAGTTGTTCAAAAAAATCACTCAAAAGTTCAACTTATTGCATTTAATATTAACTTAATCTGTTATATATTTGAAATTGATTACAAATAGATTGCACTTAAGCGGATGAAACATTACATTTAATTCACACTTAAGTGTATTGATATCTGATATTAAAATATATTTTAGTTCACATTAATTGCTTGTTAGTGCATTGGGCAGTGCACTTCAACTATATTTTAAAGGTACTAGAAGCAATTACGATGGTTGTCATAAAGTTGTATTAAAGTACCACTTAAGTTGTTCAAAAAAATCACTCTTAAGTTCAACTTATTGCATTTAATATGAACTTAATATGTGATATATTTGAAATTAAGTACAGATATAATGCACTTAAGCGATGAAAACATTACATTTAATTCACACTTAAGTGTGTTCTTTTAAAGTATATTATTTTTGCAATAAGTACACTTTATAAAAGTATACTAAAGTGCACTTTTTTTTCACAAGGGTTAGCACATACAATCTCAGCTCTATAGCGTTCGATGTGATATATCAGAAATATCTTGTGTGCAGGGGTCAGAGGTCAGGTTGAGAATCAACCTATTTACAATCTGAGTGTTATTAAGTTTGCATTACAGTAATAAAATGGGAGATTTGATATAAAAATAATATCAGTGTAGTGAATGAAATCTTAATGGTGCTTAAATAGATTAAATTTATTTAATAAAATGCGACTTTCTCAAGGATATGAAGAAGACTTTATTCTATTACAACAGAATATAGTGTATTAGTTCGCCTATTATTATCTCTAGTCAGAACACAAAACTATCAGCAGGAATCAGTTTAAAAACAGTAAGTTTGTTCTCACATCCTCCACATTCTCCAGATCATCCAGAGGCTCTTCATCTTCAACATCATCGAAATCTCCGTCATCAAAACTGAACAAACAAACATAGAAATTTAAACAAACATACACACACAAGATCAATCTCACAGTGTGAGCTAATGTCCTAAAGACTGTCCTGAATCATGATGAAGTAACTCGTGTCATTAAATACTCAACAGTGTTAAACTTTCTGAGCTGTAAAACAGATAAACTATAGATTTATCATCATCTCATAGTGCTGTTTACCCTGACGAGCTTTAAACTAGTAAACATCTCAAAACGACTGTAACGCACTCAGAACTCACTTGTCTTCGTTGTCAGACATTATTAGTGTCTCGTATGTCGTAAAAACGATTAAATGCTTTGATATCTTCTGTTTATTGTGGCGTCTCGCGGACTGCTTCCGACACTTTTGTTTCGAATCAGTGCTGCCGCGTGAGCATCTCCATTTCATCACATATAAGTGGTTTGAACAATGAGCTAGTATTTAACTGTAAGATGACTGTAAAAAATTTAACTGTAAAAAAAGTTTATAAAGTGAACTTTGCTGATGTTACTGCAAACTTTTTTTTTTTTTTTTGCTAAAGAGCTACAGAAAGATAAGGTTTGCAGTTCACATCATTGCAGATATTTTTGAGGTGCATTTACTCTTTAACCAGCAGATGGCGATAACCATCAGCATCTCTCTCAAATTACTTTATGAACGTCCTGTTTGCAGCCTATAATAAATATTAGGCGACATATTCTCATCGTTTACGCCTTAAAAACTTTATCTTAGTTAAATGTAGGCTACTCTAAATCGATTTAAAAACTGAAAGTTGAAGTTCATGTTCATTAATCTCTTTGACAGCATGATGTATATCAATGATTTTAACTGCACAGGCAAATCTACGTAGATTTATAAAACTCATGTCTGTCATGGTTTAAATGGGAGGAGTTTGTGAAAGACAACCTCAGCACAGGCTAAATCAAATGAGAAAGGCTGAAGCAACGTCTTGTACAAGACTGTAAAAGACAACTTAAAGTTGTGGCTAA
>NW_025953336.1:0-37994 GCF_018812025.1 Megalobrama amblycephala | reverse complement strand
AAGCTGCTGTCCGTGAAAAAGGAGTCCAGGCTAGTGAGGATGCTGCTGGTAGCGGATCATTTATAGCCTGTTCTCACAGCAGCTGAAATAATTAAACGTCAATCTGACACTGACCATCATCAGTGACAACTGGAGATTCACCCGTAGTCAAAAGCAAAAGACTTCAGACAGCAGAGTGGTTACAGAAATTGAAATCTACCGGTAACGCTAATATACACTAAATACACAGTCACGCAATGCTGATGTTGTTAACATTAACAATTTGAGAACAAAGTATAACAGTAATAATAATAATATAATAATAATAATAATCCAGGCTAAGCGATCGTTAGATTTAATCATCATTGACGGCACGATTTATTGTAGGCCTAATGCTCAGTTGGTCAGAACAAAAGTGGTAGACATGTTACTTGTTCAGATGACATTTTCCGGTGAAAATTCTTATATTGGTCATACTTTCAAGACGCAGAATCTGTGATTCTGAAGTACAGTATCCACACCGGTGCGGTGACTGACAGGAAACATTAGATTCATCCGTGCTGAGCCGTGCCGAGGCACAACGCACGTAACGATAACAATTCCGCATATGACTCCAATTGCAGGTTTCAAACAGAGATGGCGAAAAAAAAAAAAAGGAAAAATGCCTGGATTGCAGCTTTAATTAAAGTATCATAACTTGACTTCTCCTAGGTAGCATGCTACATATGCCAGACTTTGTCAATCATTTCCTTTGCATAAACCCTGCCTCTTACTTACAAGTCAACTGCAAGATCGTATTCAGATATGCCTTCATCCAATAAACAACCAATTGATAGAAAAAAAAATCCCCTGCCCTTAATTTTTTTTTTTAATAACCACTTTGCTCGTATGTATGTCACAATACAGAATAAAAATATCGACACCTACGTCGACTGGTAATATGTTCAGTTTACAATTACCAATGGTTGCTGAGATGCGTGACTACAGGTTTGACAAACATTAGGGCTGGGCGATATATCACATGCGATTGTCACGCGCATTTCGTCAGTAAAGCTGGTTCCCTGATTACCGCTAAAACGCCATCACCTGCTTTCAAATGTAGCAGCATTTAATAGACAGAACCGTAGTTCACTGACAAGCCACGCAATATCGCGTTCATATCGCAGATGAATCGCCTTCGATAATGAACGCGATATTGCGTGGCTTGTCAGTGAACTACGGCTCTGTCTATTAAATGCCGCTCCATTTGAAAGCAGGTGATGGCGATTTAGCGGTAATCAGGGAACCGGCTATACTGACGAAATGCGCGTGACAATCGCATGCGATATATCGCCCAGCCCTAACAAACATACATTGGCGTTTGCTGTCTGCTGAGTGTTTTGCCTCTGCAGTGCTGTGCTGAGTGCTGAAGTGTTGTAATCCAAGCCTGTGAGCCACTGCTTCAGTAAAGAAGTGCTTTGTCAAGGTCAGTGGAGTGACTCTGCCCGGCACATGCATGAGAAGACTTCACTTAGAGTATTCCTTCCTCATTGGCCTTTCTACATGCATTCGATATGGGTGCGCCATTGTCTTTCTTTTGTCAAAGTGTTGTGTTTTGTCTCTGCGAGATGGAGCAGAGCACCTTCCTTACACAGAGGGAGAAGTCTATCTCTGGACTGCTGATTCCTGTCATACAAGGGAGGCTCATGGGATACTGGCAGAGTGGAGATGACATCACGTGGAATAGAAGCCCAGCTGTGGGGCGTGGCGGTTTCTTGATGACCTTTTAGATCTGTGTGTCACAGTGAGAGAGAGTTAAGGGACGGGACTAGCTGTCACTTGACCCTGAAGCTTGATCCTGAGATAAACACGCTCTCTTTCTCGCTCTTTCCTGCTGTCTCTGACCTGCTCGCTAACACGCACCTATGTTAAACTCAATAACAGAGCGGTTTGAAATCGAAGGGAGTTGGGCTTTCTGCTATGATTGGCTTTCAGATCGTGTAGCGTTATCATGAAATCAGGTTTGATTTTTGCTATTTGTAATAATTCATTGTGTTTTCTGTACATAAATATTCTTGTTTTCCCTCTGCTTATGGAAAAATACTTTTAATTACAGTCAGGGTTTTCTTCAGTGATATTTTATTATGTAATGTGATGTGATGTGATGTGTTTGTGATGGATCCAGCCTTACATGAATGTTCATTTGTCTGTAGATTTGTTTCTGGACTGGAAGCAGAATGCGTACGAGGTGATTGTGAGGCTGAACTGTGGAGATGCTGGGGTGCTGAGAGTAGAAGATATCGATTCTGCCTTTTCCGATTCCGCCTGCCACATCCGCTTGCCGGGTAAGGACATTATGTGTGCTTGTGTCTATCGTATTTGGCTAATGTTGGTCTTTTGTTAGTGTGTGCTGTGTTTGTCTTTGTTCACTTTTGAGTGTTCACTATTTTTCAAAAGTTTGGGTTCAGTAAGATGCTTTTTCTTTTTTTCTTTTTTTCTTTATTTTCTTTGAAGGAAATTAATACTTTTTATTCAGAAAGGACTCCTAAATTGATCAAAAGTGACAGTAAAGACATTTGTAATGCTACAAAAGATTTCTGTTTCAAATAAATGTTGTTCTTTTGAACTTTCTATTGATCAAAGAATGCTGATAAAAAGTTTAACATTGATAAGAAGAAATGTTTCTTGAGCAGCAATTCGGCATATAAGAATGATTTCTGAAGGATCATGTGACACTGTAGATTGGAGTTATGATGCTGAAAATTCAGTTTTGTTGTTACAGTAATAAATTTTAAAATATATTAAAATAGAAAACGGTTATTTTAAATTGTAATAATATTTCACAATATTACTGTTCTTACTATATTTCTGATCAAATAAATGAATCCTTGGTGACCTTAAGAGACTTTTTTCACAAACAGTAAAAAAAATCCTACCATCCCCAAATTTTTGAACAGTAGTGTACTGTGCTGTTTGTGTTTTCTCAGATGGCCGTGATGGAGCTGTCATCTCCACGAAGAGATTGAAGCCTCCTGCAGTAAATTGCTTTATAAGGAGAAAACAAATGTTCTGCAGCTTGTCATGCACAAGAAGATCCCCTCAACACGTGGCCTACCTTCGCTGTAAGAACACATGCTCTGCTCTTTTCTTTTTTTTCCCTCCTGTTGTCCATCTCTAGTCTGGCTATCACCAGACCAAGCTCAATTTAAAATTGAACATTGGTCTGGGGAGTTTGCTATGTATTTCCTACTGCACACGAGGCGTGATCAACGAGCATTAGTCACGCAATTGGATAGTCCTTCAACCAATCAGATCAACGATCCGGGTGACGTACTTTTGCAGAGCGATGCGAAAACTTCAGGCAGGTTTACCGTGTGTCTCAATCAGCTCCCTAGTTCAGTAGTCAGGGCACTGATCAGGGAATCAGCCACATTCACTTTCATGATATACTGATTCACGACCTAGGGAACTAGGGAGCTGATTGAGACGCAGGTTTAGTTTGTATTGCTTTGTAGCATTGATCCGCGGTTTGCAGAAGCAGCAATGGCATCGAGTGATTTTTGCAGGTTGTGCAAAAAACATGAAAGTGATCGGTATTTACACCCACCTGAGCGATTTGTTTGCGAACTAAAGAAAGTCATTCAGCATCGTCGAGAGTTTAAAAGGCGACTCTGATACTGTTCTGGTTCAGTGTAAATGAACGCGGAATATAGCCGCCCTAAACTACGTCATTGTCATGACAACCAAAAAGAATTCCAGTCAGCTCAGGCGGCGCGAGATTCAAGAAGCAGGGAACGAAAATATAGAGCAAATAATCAAATATTGTCTACCATCAAGGGGCATTGAAGTAAAAGAGTCCTGTACTCACATCGTGAAGCAAACCACCAAAACAACACAGAGAATCGTCGTGTGTCATCAATCGCATTTGTAATCTTCCTTTGAAGAGACTGTCGGAGCAACGCTCTGCTACATTTCTCTCGGATAAGGTAAATGCTTAACACAATCGGCGTCACTGTGATTGTGCATTGTTATTTTGGAGAGACGGGTAGATCAGATAGAGTTTGAAAGCTCTATCGTCATCGTGTTATACCGCAATAGCGAGCAAGGTGGAAAAGCCAGTCTGTGATTGGTTCCCGCAAAAATGTAACAGCGCAGCAGAAATGAATGCAGGGGTTTCCAGACTGAGTTGCCGAGCGAAATCAAATCGCCGGCGGATCAGGCTGGGTTTACCCAGACTAGTCCATCTCCTTTTCAAACAAGATTTTTTTTTTTTTTTTTTACTTCCCACTAATTTGTTGTAGTTTGTTGCTAAGCAAAATCTATTTTTGTTGGCAGATACAGCTGTCATTCCTTAGAAAGAAATTCTGTAAATTTTGTGTAAATTTTTGTTTTGTAAATTTTGTGTAAATTGACTAATCTAATGCAATTTCTTTATTAAGGCCAATTCACACTTCACAGACAAATACCAACAAACACATTTGTTGGGTTTTGTTGGATTAGTGTTACCTCTGTTGGCGTTGGTCAGAGTTTTTCACCCTAGTGAGCATGTTCAGTCAATGTTTGTTAGTGTCTGTTGGGGCAGTGTGAACATGTTTTTTTTTTTCTTTTCTCATAAAATCCTAAATTTAAAGGCCAACTTGTTTGTTGGTGTTTGTTGGCATTTGTCTGTGCGGTGAGTATTGGCCTTTAGTCTATTTAGACATCCCTTTTGATGGTGTTTGAAAATGTCATTAATGAAATTTAAGGTTTTATGTAAGGTTTTTTAACATATTTAGCAAAATAATTATATTATTAATAAATATTATTTAGTAGTAGAATATTATAAAATGAATAATACAATATTAGGGCCCTATGATTTCCGCGATGCAAAAAACACGGACGGAATCGCAGAATCCAGTCATAAAAACAAAATTTACTATATAACGCGGAATGTCACGGAATTTGTCAAATTTTTGATGAATGAATTAAAAGCAGGTCAGTACACGTAAATTAAGTCGCGATATTGACTAGTGACTATGAATATTAAACCACAAAAAGACTATTTAAACATGAATCCTGCATGCCTGTGTGCCTCTGAAATGATGCGGAAGCGCAGTTTCATTTACCTAAAAAATGCCTAGGGCCCTTAAAAAAATTTTTAATTTTTTTTGTTAAACTTTTATTAAATTGTTGGTAAATTGGACAAGATTCATTATTTCAATAAATTAGACATGCTTTTTGATTTACTAAAATTTAATTTAACCATTAAAATGGAGTCAAAAAATAAATAAAACAGAAAAAAAACGGAATCCAGAAAAATTAAAATGGAAAAAACAGAATTTGGGAAAAAATAAAACTGAATTTGGGAAAAAATAAAACGAATTTTATAGGGCCCTACAATATTTAACTCTGGTAGCATAATATGGGTTATATATAAGTTATTAGGATGATTAGAAAGTTTGAAAGTTACAGATATTTCCTATTGGTCTGTGCAAGAGCAATGTCAGAACTGTGTTGCCATGCACACAAGCAGCTTTGAGTGTTCATGAATGTTTGCCTAGTCAGAGATCCCTCAGACAAGCTTTATTTATTCATGTTCCCCATTAAACAGAACAAGAAAAAGACAGAGATGGTGAACATCCTTACAGAGAATGGCAGCAACCACCAGCCGTCAACCACAGGGCGGCCTGAAAAATCTAGCGAAAGCATTGAGAAAACGCCCGCAGTGACTTCTGCTGAACAAAAACGAGGTAAACCCGACCGTGGGTTTAAACGAGGGATGAAAGGCAAACAGGTGGAGCTCACTGAGAGCACAGGCGTGAAAGTAGCAGACATTAAATCAAGCGATAAAGCAGACTCGATCAATGAGCCCAGCGCAAAGCGTACCACACGACCCTCCAAAAACACAAAGGAGTCCCCTCTAGCTCCCTGCTCATCGATGGCGTCTCAATCCAAACAAGCAGTTAATGGCAAGACACACACGTCAGCCGTTAGCAGTGGTGCCTCTTCATCTAGCAATGCAAAAGACAACAGGGCTCAGGTGCAGGTCAAAGGTCAAGCATGCCAGACATCGGCCAAAGAAAAAGGAGTGGACAGGAGGCCAAAAAGCAATGCTCAGGTGAGACTAATAACAATAATCAGGTGAGACTTCACCTGAAAATGAAAATAATCAGCAGGAAATAGAATGGTGGAAAAAGAGTCTCTCACATCCTGTGGTCTGTCCTTTGTGTTGTTTACAGGTTGAAGCAGATGATAGCAAGACTGTTTCCTCTGTGTGTGAGCCGAAGGTGACGCATCAAGAGAGGAGATCTTCTCCTATGAAAACAAACTCTGAAAAAATTGCATCAGATGAGACGGGAAACAGAAAGGAGGAAAAGAAGCCACAAGCTGATACCCAGATCCCTAAAGTGCTTCCATCTCATGAATCAGGATCTGGAGAGCCTGTTTCAACATCCTCAAAGAGAGAGGAGTCTCCTCAGAAAGAGCTGCACAGAGGAGAAGAGCTGCACAGAGGAGAAGAGAGACAAGTCCAAGGAGGAGCCACATGGTAGGGAGCCATGAGGAGGATACAGAAGGTTAGTTAAAAACATTTGTAATATACTGTGACGCTTAGATTTTCAGAAACATTAAAAAAATCTTACTGACCCAAAACCTTTTGACCTTTTTATTTCTCATGACTGATGTGTGTTAAGGTCCAGAGCCGATGGTGAACTTGAAGTTGGTGAAGAATGACTCTTATGAGAAAGGGACAGACCTGATGGTTGTTAATGTCTACATGAAAGAAATTTGCCGGCAGACCTCCAGGGTGCTGTTCAGGGAACAAGACTTCACTCTTATCTTCCAGACCAGGTGAAATATTAATCTGCACTCATGAGTTTCCTCATGAGAAACTCCTATATTTCCATTAATTGTTGAAACTGTCCACAGTGATCCCAACTTTTTGCGCCTTCATCCGGATTGCGGACCAAACACTGTCTTTAAATGGCAGGTTAAACTCAGGTAAGATTGTCTGATGGGCATCCTAATCTCCGTCGATCCACTTATCAAGAGTGTGTTTCTAAAGGTTTCTTTATTGGTTGCATCTGCTGATGTTTCAGGAATCTAATCCAGCCAGATCAGTCCAGCTATGCCTTTACTCCGTCCCGAATCGACATCACCCTGAAGAAGAGACACAGTCAGCGCTGGGGGGGTCTGGAGGCCCCTGCCACACAAGGTCTGCTGCCTGGATTCTCTTTGCTTCTGAACAGTCTTTTACAAACAAACACACACACATGTGTTTATATAAATACATTTTTCCTCATGTATGTATCTCGTAGGTTTTCCAATTTGGCCTTAACCTCAACCGCTACACAACATACAAAAGTATATATTAAGATAAAAAAAAGTTTGGCGCTACGCGAGAAACACAAGCTATCTATAGCTGCTTTTCCCGCCGAAATTACCCAGAACAATTTGCTCCAGGAACTTTTTTTTCCCCCAGACACGTTGCTGTCTGCGTTTCCATTGCGGTCCAAAGTACTGTGAAGATTAAGTCCGGTGACATAGGACTGGGTGCGACTTTCCAGTTCCAGCCATTTTGTCCTCCAAATATAAGCTTAATAAAGCCTAAACCTCATCGTTGGTCCATCGGTCGTATTTTTTAAACTCCATTGTTGATTCGAATAGCAAACAACTCTTACTGTACGCACTGCAACAGACTTTTAAAATTGGTGGTTGAAGTAAAATGCTGCATGTAGTCAACCAATCAAAATGCTCCGTGAACTCAACCAATCAGCATGTTCAGCACCCAATTCCCACCCCTGAAAGTTCCAGAGCTTCGAAAAAGTACTACCCTGTGAGCAGGTACTTTCTGAGGGGAAATTTTTACCCTGAACTTCATCTAGACCCTGATTCCTGCAGTCGAAACACACAGAGTACCACACCCAAGTCCCTAGTTCCTGCATAAAGTTTCTGCGGTGTAAAAAAAAAAAAAAAATTGGGATCTTACGAGATCTTATGAGAACTTACTTAATACATCATAAAATATTGCAGCTGGGTAACAGGTGTAATTAGAGCTACAATTAGCATTAAGCTACATCACAACTTATGAGATTATTACTATGTTTTTGCTCAAACCCGACTTTAACCCTTTGAGCGGTACGGTCCCACATATGGGATTTTTATTTCAGTGCCCCTGGGCGTACGGTCCCACATATGGGATTTCGAACGTTCAGCGACGTCACATAACTGCCAGATTCAAACTGCGCTTTCGCGCTTTTATTGTGAGACGGACGCGCGCAGCTCTTGTCATATATCACAACTATGCAGTGTTTTCACCAACATAACGTTTCTTTTAAGGTTTCAGACATTTAAATATGCATAAGCACCATTAAAACAATATATTTAGAGTTTATAAAATACACACTGATGTCAGACATCAGTGGAAGGAGCAATAACAATCCATTCATATATAATTTGCCGACATTTATTCATATCAGACACACATAATGGGCCCAAGTAACTATAAAGTTTACTCTATTATTCTTCCAGTTCACCATCAGCCACTTACTTGCATATATTTCGGGAGAAAATGATGAATTCACCTGCTGTAAATCCGACTGACAGGACTCTGCGAACTGCGGGGCAAACTAAGATGGCGCCGCCCATCTCGCGTTATAGATCAAGATAAAGATCATTTATAAAGGCTTTTAAACTACAAAACACACTCCCTTACACATATTTGAGGATCGGAATATCAGATAGTTGATAACATGGAAAGCAAGTTTGTGAATATTTTAAATAAACAAGGAAAAACAAAATAATAGCGATCCACCTGTCATACAGTGTTATTGTGGCTGCGCTCAGCGCTCGTGACACGCATGACGCGTCGCTATGGAAACATTAAAGGCAAACGTTCTAAAATAACGGTCGCCTTTAAAAAAACTCACTCTGGGGGGACAGTTAGAATATTTTAAACTCACGCTTGAAAGGGTTAAACCATCATCGAGTGCTTGTAATAACTTCCGACTGCGCTCTAAAGTGGAAGAACATGTGAGAATAAGGGTGCTTTCACACTTGGTTCGATTGCCTGGACCGAACCCGAGTTCGATTGCTCCCCCCTCCCCCTGCCCCCACTGGACTGTGTTCACATTATATTATTTGGGTCCGACCCGCGGTTCGTTTGCGTCATCAAACCAGCAGCTGTTTACTCCGTTGCTTAGTAACGACGGCGCAGGAGAAGGCGGCAAAATGCATAACGTTGCTCTCCTCACTTTCATATTTTTGTTTTTTAACCGTTGGTTTTGTTCATAACGACACTTGCCTCTATCTGCCGCGACTGTAGTACGGAAGGTGAGCAGAAATAAGAAAGGCTACACTACAGCTCTCTGCTTGCAGCACGTCAGTCACGCTCGTTGGGAAAGTGAGTGAAACACACACACAAACACACATTTTTATCAAATAATACGGCATTAATAGCGGTTCACTTCCGCAATTTGGTACGTTTGCATTCATATCAGAAGCGAACCGTACCGGAGTTCACTTCAACCGCACCCCAGACCACCCTTTTTAAGCGGACTCGGGTACGGTTCGCGGGTGCGCACCCGAGTTCAGAAGACCGCGTTCACATCATCCAAACGTACCGAACTCTGACGTCAATCGAACCCGGGTGCGCACCAAAAGTGCTAATGTGAAAGCACCCTAAATCTGTTCTCAGACACCAATGATTAAAAGAACTCCGCATCCATTCTCTTGCGCCACCAATCTCGCCCTTTTGTGCGACAGCAGTGACTCCGGGTATGTGATCTAAAGCTCAAATCTAATTGGACAGCCTATTTTATCATAGAACGACAGGGGAAAAAATCAAAACACTGGTCGAAAGAATGATCGCGCCTGGTGTGAATAGTTCCATAGGGATCTATGCATTCACATAACTTAACCACGCTCAGTGTGAAAAGGCCTTTAAGGCTTGGCTAAATAAAAACAACTGGACCCTTGATCTTTCAGAGAGCTCTGACGTGTAATAGGGAGCACATATTATATTATTACTGTGGAAAAGCTGGACTGTTTTTGTTTACATGCTGAAATGAGGGAACCAGTCAAGAAAAGGAATGTGACTACAGGGAGTGATCCAGTAACTCAATACGAGTGTGAGACGGGGTCAAGCCAAATGTGCCAATGTGTTCTTGTCTTTATGCCAGGCTCCCGACAGACACTGCTCTACATAGCCTTCTCTCAATTTTGGCTACCACTCCAACATTGTGTTTTACTAGGGCTTTTCAAGTCCAGTTATGTATTGATACACTGTGATATGGTAATGCTTCACAAATTAAGTGTATCATGAAGTGGTTGACAATACCCAGCCTAACTTAAGTAGCTTGTTCAGTTGTGGTTGTTATAATAATATACACTACTGTTTAATATTGATCAAAAGTGATAGTAGAGACAAACAATTTTTATTTCAAATAAATGCTTTTGTTTTGAACTTTCTATTTATCAAAGAATCCTGAAAAAAATGTATCATGATTTCCACAAAAATATTAAGCAGTAAAACTGTTTTTAACATATTAATAAGAAATGATTGAATATTGAAGCTATGACTTTTATCTGCTAACCATAAGCTTTATTTTTCTCTTGTCTGTTGTCTATTGTTTAAGGTGCAGTGGGGGGCGCCAAGGTTGCTGTGCCCTCCAGCCCTTCCACACTTGAAAAGAGTCAGCCAGGAAGCAGCCAGCATGCACTTCCTGCTAAAGAAGAACCACGTGTGGGAGAGGAGAAAGTCAAACCCCCTCGAGCCCCAGAGGACTCGGGTCTGGATGCCGTGGCCCCTCGCTCAGTCCCAGAACATGTGTCCCTCAAACAGGAACCAACTGTTGTAACGGTAATATAGCAGACAATAAGGATGCATCATCATGTTTATGTCACATATGATAATCTAGTGGACCATAACTTGTCTCAGACCTTTTAGATAAGACTTTTCTTTTCATCTGTCCATAGCCCAAGCCCACCTGCATGGTGCAGCCCATGACTCACACTCCTCCTGCAGGCAGTGAGAGAGCTGAAGAAGTAGAGGAGAAGAAGGTGTGTCTCCCCGGCTTCACTGGACTAGTCAATTTGGGAAACACTTGCTTTATGAACAGTGTGATCCAGTCCCTCTCCAACACACGGGAGCTCAGGGATTATTTCCACGGTCAGTGGCATTTTCGTTGATGAGAATTGCAACTTTTCATATGGTTATGTGTCTTACCCAGCTGTGTGTTTTTGTGTTGTTTGTTTTCAGACCGGGCATTTGAGTCAGAGATTAACTGTACTCTAACCCATTGGGCACGGGTGGACGACTGGCCATTGGCTTTGCTGTTCTACTTCGTGCGTTGTGGAAGGGCACTCACCACGCATTTCAACCCTCCAAATTAAAGGTATCAATGAAGCAACAAAACTGTCCTGTTATACCATATCCGCTAGTTTTCCATATGTAATGGTTAAAAAACCCATAATGACCGGGTGGTGTTTCATTTCTCTTCATAGGCTATAGTTGCCAGTAAGGCCAGTCAGTTTACAGGCTACGCACAGCACGATGCTCAGGAGTTCATGGCTTTCTTGCTAGATGGGCTGCATGAGGACCTGAACCGCATCCAACACAAACCATATACAGAGACCGTTGACTCAGACGGCCGTCAGGATGAAGTGAGTTCTTGATTTTTGTCTCAAAACATACTGAACAATATTACCTAAAAGGGTTTCAGTTGAATTTTGGAAGAGATTGTGCACTTGGATTTGGGGCAGAGTGTGCAAATACCAGGAAAAAACAAATAAAAATGTTGTATTAAGTTTTACAACTGACAAACGTAAGCATTCTTACTAGTAGTATCAAGCTTTATCAAGTATCGTTACAAATCTGCTGAACGTTGTTCTTGTTTATTGTTTGGCAGGTTATTGCAGAAGAGGCATGGCAGAGGCATAAAATGAGGAACGATTCCTTCATTGTTGACCTCTTTCAGGGCCAGTACAAGTCAAAGCTGGTGTGTCCAGTGTGTTCTAAGGTAATGCGTCAAGAGCAAAACAAGACCTATGATTGAAATGTATATACTACTGTTCAAATGTTTGGAGGTTTTTTTTTTTTTTAAGCAAGGTCTCTTGAATATTACTGTTTAAAATTATTTTTGTATATTTCAAAATATAATTTATTTCTGTTATGGCAAAGCTGAATATTGTCACTTAATTCAGGTTTTACACAATCCTTCAGAAATCATTATAAATAAGCTGATTTGGTGCTCAAGAAACATTTATCTTCAATGTTGAAAACAGTTGTGCTTCTAAATGTTTTTGTGGAAACGGATGCATTTTTTTCAGGATTTTTAAATAGAAAGTTCAAAAGAACAGCATTTATTTGAAATGGAAATCTTTTGTAACACTTTAAGTGTCTGTTACTTTTGATTTGGCTTTTTGGTTTGTATGGGAAACAGAATGGGATATTGATACAGGTCTAAACTGAGTCAAGTGGTCCCCAGTTTAGGCCGCCTTTGTGTTTTAGGAAATGTTTATTACTTTTGATGATGTTGGGCAGATAATTATGATGTCTAGTATCTCTTAGCTATATGGTTGTGGGAGTTTACTCATCTATTATTTCATTTTTTTTTATTATGATTTTTTTTTTTTTATTTTATTTTTTTTAGGTTTCCATAACCTTTGACCCCTTCCTGTACTTGCCTGTCCCTCTACCTCAGAAACAGAAGGTGCTGACTGTTTTCTATTTTGCTAAAGAGCCTCACAAGAAACCAGTCAAGGTAAAAAAAAAAAAAAAAACAGCACAACAATCTGAAGTTCCTAAGTAAGCCTGGGCATGAAGGGCTTAATCTGTAATATTTTCAAATTAATATTTGATCTAAACAATTTGCCGACCATTTGTGCAGTTTTTGGTCAGTGTGAGTAAAGAGAACTCGAGCACAACTGAAGTACTGGATTCAATATCTCGCAGCGTCAGGACCAAACCAGAGAATCTGAGGCTGGCAGAGGTATGATAATTCTGTTCTAAACTCTTCATCTGCTCTTGTTTGATCCATGTTTTCTGGCAAACTATCTAGAGGCTAAAATGCAAACATGTTTTACTATATAATGCCCAGAAACTATTATGATACATTTTGTTTGTGTTCTAAAATGTTCATATTTTGATTTAGAAAATTGGCTGGTGTATATGGCTGCTCAATTATGGTCAATTTTTGTCAGTATTGAAATCTTGATTTACATGATTAGTCATTATAAACATCATTCATTTATTCATTTTTTTAAGAGTGGATATAATGTTTAATGAAAACTCCAAAACATAGTCAACATTTTTGTAAACTATATTCAACATATTCCATTGGCGAAAGCTTTAAGGAAAAGGGTGTAGGTCCAAAAACAAAACTGAAATTTTTCACTTAATTCAAATTTTGGAAACATTTGTTTTAAATTGATTATATTTCTAAACATTAGTTCAGTTATGTGAAATTACAAGAGAACACCCAGATTTTTAAATCAACAGTCCAGAAGAGGGCGCAATGATACAAAGTGCAATTATAAAAAAATAAAAAAATAAATAAATTTTATATATATATATATATATATATATATATATATATATATATATATATATATATATATATATATATATATATATATATATATATATATATAAAATATAAAAAAATTTAACCTTGGCTCTAAGGCAAATTCTAGTGTTGTTTCATATTGATTATTAGTCATAATTTTTTGTCTTTTAATGAAAATATCCTTTAAATTTAGTCAATAATTTGTTGTCTTGTTTATTAACTTTGGTCAGTTTTACTAAAATGCCATTGAATTCACACTTAAGGAATGCTCAGCTCAAGCCAGGAAATTCTTGACATTATTGACTGATTGAATTATTTGAAACTTCTTTAAACTGTTCTTTCTGATTTTTCTTCTTCAAGAAACATTGTTAGTACATTGTAATATCTTGCGTGTCCCTTTTTTTTTCTAAATTAACATTGCAAAGCAGAATGTGCCACAATATTAGTTTTATCTTGATTATCTTGTTTTCATAATTGTTGGAAGCCAGAAATGTAATGACGACAAAATTCTATTAATTGTGACTTGTGATATTCTTATGTTTTGTATGCCATTTATAAGCCTCTATATTTTCTCTCAGGTGTTGAAGGGCAGGTTCCACAGAATCTTTTCACCGTCTCAATCTTTGCTCAGGATTTGATCAATCAAATGGTACATAAACAATATACCAGTTGACTTTCTTCTTCTCTGTGATAATTAAGCCATTTTGGGGATGAGCTCATTCTAAAATATACTTTGGAGTGGAATCTGGGTCGAGGCAGACTACAATTTCTTATAGTCCCCCTTTGATGCTCTTGGCCCAAAAGAAGCATCACAACCACTCCATTTTCACAGATTACACCTCCCGTTCTCTATTGGGCAGGTGCCCAGTGGCGGTGAAGCCCTGCCTTAGGTTGTCCTCCGCTGGCCAAAAGAGAATCTTACCCGTCATTGGGTCATCACCTCATGCACACTGGTTACAGCTCCATCCAATTGGGCAGAATTATCAAAGAGACTCTTCTAAAATTTGGCAAAATGAAATACAAACATCTTGGGTTTGGGTGAGAAGACATTCAAGGACCATCACAGCCAGTGGGAGTGTCCTAAAGTGAGTTATTTGCAATTTGACATTTAAACATAATAACAAGGAAGATACATACACAGCTGTTTTAAAGGTTACGTCCCAAATGAAACCAGAATAGGCAATAGCTAAGTCCCCAACATGCATTTGTTTTGCCAAAATCTTGTCTTTTTTGTTTTTTTCTTCAAAACAACCTTGTTGGGCTTTCATAATCTTTCCTTTGCATCAGTAATAATAGCAAATTGTTTAGTTTTTATTAACTCTAATCAAAAATCAATAGACAATATAATATGTGTGTGTGTGCGCATGCTTTTTCATTTTGTCCTGTGTATTGTGTCCATTTTCTCAGTGTGGACATCCTTTACCCACAGGTGTGTGTTCAGCATTCAATAATACATTTTCTGCATCCAAGTATGCATATATTTGTCTCATTCTAGTGTCATGTGCAGTGAGTCTGTCGTTGTGCATTTCTTAGTGTGGGTATGTTCTTTTGCCCACTTGTTTTCCATCTAGGTGGAAGGATGTCTGTCCGTAGTCTCTGAAGCTGTTTGATCTCCTCTTGTTTCTCTTCTCATTGTCCATTCTTTTCCACCTTGACCATAAGTCCTAGAAGAAGCAGTCATTGTTGTTGTTTGAGCCTGTGTCACTCCATCTGTTCCATTCATCCCATGGTGGTTCTCAGGGTTTCTAGAACTTTTAGGCCTGGGGGTCTGGATCTTGCAGGTCTGGAAATCTCTGGGTTTCTGGATCATGGATCACTGTTCTTTTTCTTGAGAATGTCCCATGGCTCCACTGGTTCAACTCGCCTTCTTGTTCCTCAAACGACCAGATCATCTTTCTCCAGGAGGTTACCCATTCCAGACAAACATCTCGATGCTAGTATCTGAAACAAGAATCAAAATGAAGAGGTTGCCCCCCCCTTTCCCCCACAAGAATCTTTTCACATTCAAAAAATGTTTTCTTGAGAAAATCCCTTGGTTCCACTGGCCTTCTCGTCCTTCAAACAACCATCTTTCAAACGATCATCTTTCTCCAGGAGTTTACAGATTTCAGACAAACATCTCGATGCTTATATCTGAAACAATAATCAGAAAAGGTTGCCCCCCTTTCCCCCACAATAATCTTTTCACATTTACAAATCAAAGTCACAGACATTTCATCTCAAAATATCAAACATCAGTAATGTCTTTTAATCTTTTTTTAAAATGAATGCCATTAAAACATTTTTAAAGAATCACCCCCCTTTTGATAGTAAACATTCTTTTGAAAATGTGCTACTATCATAAAACAATTCTAATTAACATCATCATCTGCTTGTGACTTAGTTACAGTCATGTTGTTCATGCATTGATGTGTCTGGCAAAGTGTTAATGTCTTCTTCTTTATTTCCTTTCAACAGTGCCAACTGGGTTTCTAAATTGCCTATTTTCTTAAGCAAATCATGATAGCCCACCTTTCTTTTGTGTGAAAAGTGACACTCTCTTGCCTTTTGTCCTGTCTTTCCACATGCAAAACAAACAACTTCCTGATCTTTCCTACTTTTCTGCAAACAATGCCTTGCAATGTGACCATCCCTTCCACACGCATGACAGACAAATCTTTGAAGAGATCTCTCATTGTCTTGAAAATGTCTAACGATGTGACCAGCTTTTCCACATGCAAAACAAACAACCTCCTGATCTTCCCTTCTTTTCTCCAGACAATGCCTTGCAATGTGACCATGCTTTCCACATGCATGACAGAAAAAGCTTTGAGGTCTCTCATTGTCTTGACAATGTCTAGCAATGTTGCCAGCTTTTCCACATGCATAGCGAAGAATAACACCTTCTGAATTTACTCTTGCAAATCTTCTTGTTCTATGATGCAAACCATCAGATAATCCAGAACATTCTCTTCTGCCAAAAGCAGCAACTGGATGTCTAGATTTGGCATCTTTCATTTGACTATTTGCATTTGCATTATTGTTGTAGAACTGTGTCATTTTAGCAATAATGTCATTATACTCAGAGAGAGGTGTCACAAGCATTGACATAGCAGAACGAGTGAGTGGGTCACATTTGTTAAACAAGGCAGACTTGAAACTGACATCATTCTTAGTAATATCCGAATTGCCACTGAAAGTTTTAAACACGTCCAATAATCTTTCTGAAAACGCTGCTGGGTGCTCCCCTTTCCTCATGTGCATCTCAGATATTTTATCCCAATTAACTGACATTACACCTAAAACTTCAAGTAGTGCCTGTTTCCTCTCTGACTTATTAGCAATTCTGTCCTTTACTTTTTTGAGTTAAGGCTCCAGACAAAGTGTCAGGTAAGCACATTCTTAACAAAACACATGCATCACTGTCTGTAAATTGGTAAATCTCTGCATATTCCTCTAGGTTTTTCAGAAAATCTAATGGATCTTGTTTAGCAGGATCAAATTTCCCAATATTCTTGATCACAGTTTCTAGTTCAGTTGGATTAAATCCTCTGACCATAGTAGTGGTCATTTGCTCTTCCCTTCCTTCAATAGCACGCACAGTTGTAGTAGTATGCACTGGTGCCATGGGAAATCTAACTGTACAGACAGTCTTGACTACTGAATGACCGAAAATCTCTTTCCAAACCTTCAGAGCTATTTTCCTGCAAATCTGGCTTTTCTGGAACTGGGTTAGACAATGTGACACCTAACAATGTCTTACTGGTGATATTCTCAGTTATGCCATTCTTGATCATAAACTCACAAGCTGCCTTCGTTTCTTCCAAATTGTTGGCCAATTTTTCCACAGATGATTCAAGCATGTCATTGTTAGTTCTAAGAAATGCAATCTCGTTCTGCATTCTGATCTTTTCTTCTTTCCATATCATTTCACTAGCTAGGTAATTTTTTGTAGAAATTATCCCAACACCGAGTCGCTCATTTTCAGCTTTTAACTTGTTTACTTTCTTCCTAATTACTTTGTACGAAGCAAAAACAGCTTGAAGTGCATTAGCAATTTTTCCTTCTTTGTTCTTAGGCATTTTGGGGGAATTTTTTAATTGACCCATTGCCCAATTGTATGGATCATCTGCTTTCTCTATCCCGTCAAACATTCCAGGTGAACCGTGCTCAGCTATGTATTTAATGATAATTTCCTACATTTTCAAAACCTTATTGAATGATAATTCAACAACTATTCACAATATCTTGTTTCAATGACTATACGTTATCTAGTTGCTTCAAGATAACTGTTAGTCTAATTCAGACACAATCGAACTCCATCAGGCCTTAAATCTTACTACTCTAAATAGTTAAACATGTAATACTGTCACAGTAAGTTGGACAAAACCACATACCTAGCCACAGTAGTTCGGGCTTAAGTTTATCAAGTTTAAAACAATGCCTCAGTATGTTGGGAAAAACCACACTGCTTTGGGTTATTGTTTTAAATTTCCCAGAATCACTTTGCGTCAGACTCCCTGCACTGCACTTCAGTTATTCTTTCAAATAACGGTTAGAAATAATTCTGTGACCACACTGTATTGGGTCAATTCAGTTACTTTAGAATCTTAACAAAATTATAACAACTCTACACTCAGTTTCAGTTACGTCAGAAACTTACCACTTTGTTTCAACTACTTTAGAAACAACAATTCTAATACAACTCTGCCACCACACTGTGTTGGGTTGATTCAATTACTTTAGAATCTTAGCCGAATTATAAGAGACCAACACCAAGTTTCACTTACTTTAGAAACTTTAAACTTAAGCACTTTGTTTCAGTTACTTTAGAAACAACAATTCCAATACAACTCTACCAACACACTGCATTGGGCTGATTCAGGTCCGTTAGAATCTTAAACAAAATTGTACAGAATAGGCTTAAGAACTCCTCCTGCTAATACTGAATAAACGATTCTCTTCTGTCCTTAATTTCCTTTCTAGATTTTTTTAAACGAGGGGGTTCCCTGACAAAAACCAGCATAAAAGAAAGAAAACAGCTTTTTCTTACCTTTCCCCACTTTATTGGAAATCCCTCGCTGGGTGGCTTGCCAATGTAAGAAAAAATGATGAGAACGTTGAAGATCTCGATGAAGAAGTTTATTGCAGCGTAGCAGTGACAAAGTACACGTAGCACCTTGGGTTCATCAGAGTCGGAATGAACCCAGAACATCAAAATCTCAAACCTTTTATCCTGTTTACAGTTTACCACTCTTCATGTAAATGAAGTTTCTCATGTTTTACCAGCTGTGTCTGTATGTTAATGAAGTTGTGACACCTCATTGTCTGAGATGGTTCTCTGTGTCCCACACCCATTCCCATTCTACAATTGATGACCATTTGCTCAGGATTTGATCAATCAAATGGTACATAAACAATATACCAGTTGACTTTCTTCTTCTCTGTGATAATTAAGCCATTTTGGGGATGAGCTCATTCTAAAATATACTTTGGAGTGGAATCTGGGTCGAGGCAGACTACAATTTCTTATAAGGGGTAAACATGAAACCTGTGCATCCTATTATTTGTTACGAAAGCCTCATATATCTTTTAAACTTTTGATCATTATATGAAAATATGAGTTTTTGATTTGGCAAGGCAAGTTTATTTTCTATAGCACATTTCAACAACAATTTTCAAGGTAATTCAAAGTGCTTTACATAAAACATGGAATTTATGGAACCGAAAATTAATCAGGTTGTTTTATAAACCAAAAAAAACTGTTAACCTTTTTTATTTAACTTTTTTGTCAATGTTTTATGCTTTTATTATGTTAAGCCGTAAAATGTTCCCTTTTTTATGTTTATTTGTTATTATTGTATTTGTAAAATTAAATTTTCATTATTTTTTTATCGTTTTGTATTATCTTGAGTTCTTTTTCTATATAAAACCTTTTATATTGTCATTTATGAGAACCTGTTATATTTAAGTGAAAAGAATCCTTTAGCCATTATTTTGTTGTCTTACATGCATAGATGTAGTCATTCATTAGCTGTATATTTGATGACTAGTCCAGTCTTGGGTTATGGTTAGATGTCTATTAGATTTTCACTGACAGCCCAAATTCAGCCTTATTTTAGCCTAGACCCATATTCACCGTCTATTAGACATAAATATGTAGTTGTCTAATAGTCGTCTATTTGATGACTAGTCTACTCTTGGGTTATGGTTAGACGTCTATTAGATTTTCACTGACAGCCCAAATTTTGCCTTGTTTTAGCCTAGACGGCCGGGCTATGTTTTGACGGCTATTAGACGTCTATTAGACATAAAATTGCTTGCTGGGATAGTTCACCCAAAAATGAAAGTTTGATGTTTATCTGCTTACACCCAGCGCATCCAAGATGTAGGTGACTTTGTTTCTTCAGTAGAACACAAATTATGATTTTTAACTGCAGTCTGTCAGTCAAATAATGCGTGTGAATGGGAACTCTATCAGTAAGAATAAAAAAAAACCACAACAGACAAATCCAAATGAAACCCTGCGGCTCATGAGGAGACATTGATATCCTAAGACACAAAACGATCGGTTTGTACAAGAAACCGAACAGTATTTGAACTTTGTTCAGCATTCGATTAGTGAGGTGTTATCACACTCTGACAACGGCAGTGATGTCTTGCGCATATACTTCAATGAGTGTGAGACATCACTGCCGTTGTCAGAGCGCGATCAGACCTCACTAACTGATTGCTGAATGCAGTTGGACATAGTGTTTTAGAGGTAAAATATGATACAAATACTGTTCGGTTTCTTGTACAATGTGTCGTCACGAGCCGCAGGGTTTCATTTGGATTTGTCTGTCGTGTTTTTTTGATTCTTGTTGATAGAGTTCCCATTCACACGCATTATTTGACTGACAGACCGCAACAGTTGGAGTTAAAAATCATCACCTACATCTTGGAGGCGCTGGGGGTAAGCAGATAAACATCAAATTTTCATTCTTGGGTGAACTATCCCTTTAACACCAACTGTGACGCAACAGTCGGGATCATTAATATGTATCCAACAGTGTCTCCAACAAATCTCTCCAACAGTGTGTAATGTTAGCTTTAGCCACAGAGCATAGCCTCAAACTCATTCAGAGTCAAATGTAAACATCCAAATAAATACCATACTTACATGATCTGATGCTGCATGACGAACACTTTGTAAAGATCCATTTTGAGGGTTATATTAGCTGTGTGAACTTTGTTTATACAATGTATTATAGAGGTGCGAGCTTGGGGGCGGGGAGCGCGAGCGCGAGCGCGAGCATTTAAAGGGGACAGACAGAATCGGTGCATTTTTAATTATGCCCTAAAATGAGCAGTTAAAAAAATGAATAATAAAAAATCTATGGGGTATTTTGAGCTGAAACTTCACAGACACATTCAGGGGGCACCTTAGACTTATATTACATCTTGTGAAAAAGGGTTCTAGGGCACCTTTAAAGTAATCAATATTAAGCCTACATGATCACTGGGTAAACACCCGTAAAGCAGTGTCTCTGCTGGATGGCTGGCTGATGCACCAGCGGGATCAAATCCAATAGCCGGTGTCACAGCGGTGACTCAAATCGGACGTTCACGGGAGCGTCTCGAAAGAACGCAGGTGATGCTATGGAATGCTATGTGTCAAAGAATACTCTTGTTGTATGAGGGGCGGTCCGTGCCAGTTCTAAGGCTAAGCAGGCGAAGGATAAGGCGCAGTCTACCCTTACGTCGCCGTCAGACCGTGTCAAATTTTGAATGGGATTGATAGGGAGGGCAGACGATAGACCCGCGGCGACATCACGGCGACATCACTGTAGATCTAATCGTAGGCGGCGACGTGACGGCGGCGTTTTGTCAGAGAAGAAAGAAAAAGAAATACGTGTTTGGGACAACATACACATCTCTATCCCTTTAACCCTCTGGTACTGTTCAGGGTAGCGTTTCCCAAAAGCATCGTTAGCCTAAGTTGATCGTAGCTCCATTGCCACCAATGGAGCTACGATCAACTTAGGCTTACGATGCTTTTGGGAAACGCAGCCCAGTTCAACAGTTGAGTTTGTGGCAGAACCATTTACGGTCCTTGTATTATTTTATTAACCACTACATAGCTATTTTAGTTATGAAAAAAAAAATTATATAAACGTTAGGCCCTAAGCCAAAACGAATTCATTTAAATCTAAACTGAAACAGAAACCTGCGTTATAACCTACCTCTCTAATTTGGCACAAACCCAATTGTCGATTTGGACCCTAACGCTTTTACACACATAACCTTTTATATGTTTGGTTAAATGTATGTTATTTTAACAATTAACAACTGCGATGTCAAGTTACTAAAACTGATATGTTTTGTGTCCGTGTGATGAGGCGGCGACGCGTTCACTTGAATTTTCTTATAAAAGCGGAAACAACTTAAAATAATCAGACATTTATGGTCACATGGATGCAACACCATTCGAATCTGTGAAGGGTTAAATATGCCTATTAGTCTTGTACACTCACAATAAAAAAACTTTGCTCGGTTTCCTTTCTGTGAACTTCTCAAATGAACCGAGACTCATATACTATAGTCTAATTGTCACATTTTCCCCCTTTCATTTTGTTAATAGGCTATGTTATGCGCATAGACATAGGCTATCCTTTTATATAATTCAATCCTTTTATTCGTTGACAGAAGCGCTGCAGATGCGTGATTATAATGAATCCTCATGTTTTGTTGTTTATTTTGCTATTTGTTCATGTAGGCCTAGGCTAAAACTAAACCCCTGGGATTTTTTTTGATGATTCACAGACACTTATCAATTCTAATTTTGTTTAATTAATTTAATTTAATCTTGTCGGTTAATGAAAAGATGATCGCGTCAGTTGAAAGTCAGGGGGAAAAAAACACAGAAATGATACTGACAAGGCAACAATCATTTTCTTTCAGTTTAATTTTTTCAACTAATATTTATATTTTCTTATATTTTAGGTTTATTTCGATTAGCATAAATGTTTTAATAGTTTTTGTTATTAATTAACTATAATAACCCTGCCTAGGCAAAACCACAGAACTGCATTACAGTAAATTTTCCCGCTGTATAAGCCACGAATATTTACAAAGATTCACGAATTATAATTCCGTCTGGGACACAATCTCAGGCCGGGAGTCTCATGCTCATCGAGGCCAATAAACCTACAGCTATTGTTGAAAACATAATTTACATTTACATTACTTTTAAGAAATTTGTGATCAGAATAGTAATTTCCTATATTTTGTTATATTTAATTTCTTGAAAATAATAGGCTATTAAAATGACTTAATCTCCAGAAAACAATATCATATAATCTGATATCGTGAGCTAATTTATTCACACATTGTATGGTCAGCTTTTTAATTAAAATTCTTACCACTATCAAAAGTAAAAGCTCAGAATGACATATCCCAGAATATTATGTTTCTAGATTATAATTATAAATTTTACGTGCTTGAATTTGAAGTTGGTAATAGTCGTGAACATAACGTAAAATTGCGACTTTGGTGGTGTATAATTTGTACAGTCATTAATCTCAAAGAGAAAGTGAATTATTTTTTTTTATTATTATTATTAGGTTTTTAAACAGTAGGCTATACAACTTTGTATGCAATGCACCATTTGTATCTAGGATATATCCAGTGTCATCAGAACACAGAAAAGTAAAAGAAAAAAAAGTAATTGATAAAGAAAATAAGAACACATAGGAAAAAACATGAGGGTAAGATATTAATTTATTGTGGTGGCAACGTGCACCTTCTCCGGCGTTGGTCTCACGCGTCTGTGTTGCGACGTAACCTTTCTCCGGCGTTAGTGTCACGCGTCTGTGATGCGACGTACCCTTTCTCCGGCGTTGGTCTCACGCCTCTGTGTTGCGATGTACCCCTTCTCACACGTAAAAAGTACACGACTGTTTCCTTTGGTTGGTAATCAATGGCACGAGTCCACCCTCATACTTGTTGAGACATGTGAGAAGATGCAACGCACCTCCGGCATCTTGTGACTGTGAGGCTATTGCAAAGAAGTAAAATACGGGTCTTGTTTCAGCCAAGTCGATTGCAGCGTGATCTCCAGGTGTGAAAAATTACACCTTTGAACTAACCATTGTTTGCAAGAAGTCACTTACACAGAGAGTAAAAAAAAATAGACATAAAATTGCTTGCTGGGATAGTTCACCCAAAAATGAAAATTTGATGTTTATCTGCTTACCCCCAGCGCATCCAAGATGTAGGTGACTTTGTTTCTTCAGTAGTTCAAAGGTGTCACACTCATTGAAGTATATACTTCAATGAGGGGGGGGGGGGGAGAAAGAGAGAGAGAGATTTAGATTTCAGTATAAACTAAAAGCAAATGTTTTTATATTTTTTATTTAACTAGCAAAATGTATCCCCATTTGCAAAACAACTTTTTAAATTATAAAAATGAAGAAAGTTTACTGTGATAGATGGGGACAGATTATACAGAAAAAGAAAAAAGTCTACATAAACCTTGCATAAAACATGGAAACCCCAACATGTCTGGACATGTCCACACAAGAAATCCCTTTTGCATTGACATTGTTAAAATAAATATTCCTTTACTTATACGTCCACATTTTAGGTGTTTTATATTTCAAACTAAAAGCGATTGTTAACCCATTCATTCAGACATCATTGCAGGTGGAAAACTTTTTCCATGTTTTTATATTTTTATTTAACTATAATAATCAGTCTCAGTAAATTTAGTAACTGTCATTATTCAGTGTGTTGTAATCTTTTGGAGATGTGAATGTTTTTCACTTTTTGAAATATGTGTGTGTGTATGTGTGTGTGTGTGTGTGTGTGTGTGTGTGTGTGTGTGTGTGTGTGTGTGTGTAACAATTCAGAAAATATTTGAAGCTGGAATACAGATTAACGAAGAAGAGTCAAGGAAATTCAGGGTTAAGTAACCGAATCTTGATTTTTTTTTTTTTTTTTTTTCTGTTCATGTCATGCTACTGTTAGCTATTGATAACGTTTACAAGCATAACTTAAGCTGTCGTTAACTACACTAAGCACATTATGGCTTGTTGCTAGTTGGGTTACGCACATAGTTATTTTAGAGTTATTTTGTTCAGATAAGTTAGTCAATTAAGCCGTGTAAAATGCTTCCACTTGCCATCGCCATTTAGCCCCTGCAGACTTGGGCAGTGCAACCCATTTTTCCTGCTTCGTGCCGTCTGCTGTGGAATATAGAAATCTACTCAAATTAAACATTTTTCAATTCATCAACAAAATCTTACATGACCTGTCCCATAAATGTTCTTTCTTAATTAAAAATATTTTTTTCAGGCTAGACTATCACGTCTTGCGTCTTTTGCAACGTCTTGCGTCTTTTGCAGCGTCTTGCGCAAGAGCTCAGCGTTTTTATGCTGCCTTCATGTGCTGTCGGAATTATGGTAAATATTAGTAACGTTAACTAGTTAAATATTATTGGTCATGAACAGACTCTTAAATTAAAAATTGAGTGCGATGAGCTGTTCTGCAACTAATTTTATTACTATCACACCTGGAATGTCTCTAAAGTGGAAATTTAAAGCAGAACATGCACCACTTGTCAGTGACAGTGAAGTCAGAAAGCTGAAGAAGTTCAGCCATACAAAGCAGTCCAGATCCACCAGTGCATCTGCAAGTTTGTGTCGAAAGCCAGCTAGTGTAGCATATGTAAGCCCACTGTTTTATGCATAATTTATTTTTCAACTTTTAATCACTTTTGCATTTCACTTAGTGCAGGACAATGTAAGGCAGATAATACATTTAAATATTTTTTGCATACACTTCACTCTTTCACTGACTGAACATTAGGGCCTGGTTTCACAGACAGGGCTTAGGCTAAGCCAGGATTAAGCCTTATTTCAATTAGGATATTTAAGTAGCTTTTATGAACATACCTTAGAAAAAAACATTACTGGTGTGCATCTTGAGACAAAACAATGGCACTGACATATTTTAAGATATGCCAGTACAAATTGCTTTCAGTTAAAGCAGTTCAAACATGCATTTTAGTCTAGGAATAGCTTAAGCCTTGTCTGTGAAACCGGGGGTTGGTCTCATTCTTCATGCAGTTCAGTGTATTTTTTTAAATTTTTATCTAAAACACCTTGTTCAATGAGTGTGCAGACTTTTCACATATCTGTCTCTGTCATTATCTGTCACAGTCTAAGCATTATCTGTTTCTGTTATTTTGACAAAGGAAACTAGTGTTGGGGAGGATTCAACGTCTGTTGAGGCCCATGTGAACGTTCTACAAAGTGAGTATTGGAAGACTCATCCAGACATCTCGACTGTCAAAGACCGCATGGCACGAACATTTGTCCTGGAAATGGAGACGTTGAGAAATAATGGAAGAAATGTCTGTGGAGGATGTAGTCAAAAGGTACCCACACTTGAACACCTGCTGGAGTGAGTATTGAAAACACCTGAATGTTACAAGGAGGCAATCTATTATGATTTTGGAAATTGTGAAATTGAAGGCATGTCGATTGCTGTCACAGAAAATAAACATTTTTGAAAATATATCTGTAAAGGCTACAGTATAGAAACCTAACAGCATTTTATTAAATAAAAAGTGATGCACTGACTGTTAATCATGTCTTCACATTCTACAGTTTTTTTTTTTGTTTTGTTTTTTGATGAGATTGACCGAATCGTTTCAGAGAGGGCTTCGCTAGAGTTCTGCCAAATGTGCTGAAACTTGCCAGGGCAAAATCCCCCCTAGCAAAACAGTACACTGAAACAAGACAGGATGCCCTGGCTGAAGATCTACCAGGTAGAGATAGTCACTTTGCTAGTGAAACTCACAATATATGTAATTTGCTTTACCACATTGCAAAATATGTGATTGTGAAAGTAGGATGTTTTTCCACATTGCAGGAATTGACTTGAGGGCTGGGCTTATCCTCTTGCCATCCATCTTCAGAGAGGAGCTTGAACACTACATTAATATGAAAGAGGTAAGCTTCTGAATTATCCTGCAATGCTGACTGGTGGACCTCATGTTAAAGGGTTGGTTCACCCAAAAATGAAAATTCTGTCATTTATTACTTACCCTATTACTTACCGTTCCACACCCGTAAGACCTTCGTTAATCTTTGGAACACAAATTAAGATATTGTAGGAAATTGTAGTCTGCCTCGACCCAGATTCCACTCCAAAGTATATTTTAGAATGAGCTCATCCGCAAAATGGCTTAATTATCATAGAGAAGAAGAAAGTCAACTGGTATATTGTTTATGTACCATTTGGTTGATCAAATCCTGAGCAAATGGTAATCATTTGTAGAATGGGAATGGGTGTGGGACACAGAGAACCATCTCAGACAATGAGGTGTCACAACTTCATTAACATACAGACCACAACTGGTAAAACATGAGAAACTTCATTTACATGAAGAGTGGTAAACTGTAAACAGGATAAAAGGTTTGAGATTTGGATGTTCTGGGTTCATTCCGACTACGATGAACCCAAGGTGCTACGTGTACTTTGTCACTGCTACGCTGCAATAAACTTCTTCATAGAGATCTTCAACGTCCTCGTGATTTTTTTCTTACAATATTTAGTTGAAATCCGATGGCTCCGTGAGGCCTACATAGGGAGCAATGACATTTCCTCTCTCAAAATCCATTAATGTACTAAAAACATATTTAAATCAGTTCATGTGAGTACAGTGGTTCAATATTAATATTATAAAGCGACGAGAATATTTTCGGAGCGCCAAAAAAACCCCCAAAATAACTATTTATTTAGTGAAATGTCATTGCTCCCTATGAAGGCCTCACAGAGCCATTGGATTTCAACAAAAATATCTTAATTTGTGTTCCGAAGATGAACGAAGGTCTTACTGGTGTGGAACGGCATGAGGGTAAGTAATAAATGACATTATTTTCATTTTTGGGTGAACTAACCCTTTAACACAGAACAGAAAAAGATAGGGACTTTTCTGTCTCCTGTAGACGTGCTTCATTTATGCCATAGCTTTTTTTTTTTTTTTTTTTTTTTTTTTAACGATTTCTCCAGCTGTTTATTTGCATTTGAAAATGTTTTCTTTTTGTTTTTTCTTATGTAGGGGGACCCTGCTACACCCTTTCCAACCATTCAACTGAATTCCCTCTTCCAATGATTGCCATTTTCCAATCGCAGTGTGGTGACGGTAGATGTAATGGTTGTGTGCCAGCGCACCAGCCTTGACGAAGCCTTCATGATAGCCTCTGTATGTATTTGTTTCAACATTGCATATCCACCACACCTGCTCTCTCATAGTAATGTAGTGTTCGAACTTTTCTCTGAAGATGGATGGCAAGAGGATAAGCCCAGCCCTTAAGTCAATTCCTGAATGTAGAAAAATATTCTACTTTCACACACATTTTGTAATGTTGTTAAGCAAATTACATATATTGTGAGTTTCACTAGCAAAGTGACTGTTTGGACGGATCAAGTACATTCTTAACTTTGACACCACATGGATGCTTTGCAGTAAGATCTTGCTTCCATTGTCCTTTGATTCACATTTTCATGCATATTGTGTAAGGAGTAGACAGTGACTGGATTTTGCTCAAACCTGGAGATGAGTTGGATCACACATTGCTTGACACATACAGTTGATAATCTGTATGTTGGATTGAGACATTTTGTATAAATGCTTGCTGATCTTTGGCAAGGTCATATGAACAGGATGCTTAGTGTACAAGTATTAATAGAGAGAATTGTTGCCAAAAATTAAACTTGTCATTTACTCACCCGCATGTTGTTCCAAACCTACATGAATTCTCTCTTCATTTGAACACAAAAGATATTTTGAAGAATGTTGGTAACCAGACAGTTGATGGTAGCCATTGACTTGCATAGTATTTTTTTATTTTTCTCTTCTAATATGGAAGTCAGTGGCTACCATCAACTGTCTGGTTACCAACATTCTTCAAAATATCTTTTGTTCAAATGAAGAGAGAATTCATATAGGTTTGGAACAACATGCGGGTGAGTAAATTACATAATTTTAAGTTTTTGTGTGAACTATCTGTTTGCAAGTCTTCTGTACAGATTTGTCAGATATGTTGTTTAATGCCCAAAATACAAGTTGACATGCTGATAGCAGATGGTTGGTCTAAAGAGGGACAAAAGTGTAAAAAAAAAAAAAAAAAGTCAGCAAAAGTTCGAGGATATGTGTTAAAATGCTTGAGAGTTTAGTATTTAGAACTGATTTATGAACTGCTCATTGGGCCTGATGCTCTGTTTTGTATTTACACTCTGAAGGAATTGTAATGCATTGAACATGTTCAGTTGAAATATTTTTTTAACAGGTTTAATACAGAATATCCAGTATATGAATTACAATTGCGTTGCTAATGTTCTGTATTTTATACTCCTACAAGAATTGTTACATTATGTTTAAACGCTTGTAAAACATGCACTACCTATGTGTTCAGCACTTAACTGATTAATTAGTTCATTGGGCATGATATTTCCCGTTGTGAAGGAATTGAAACATTCTACATGTTAATTGAATTTTGTTAATGTTGGGTACAGAATATCCAGTATGAGAGTTATAAAACTGAATTGAGAATGTTCTGTACTTTATACTTAGAATTGATACTTTTTTGATTTAAAAATAAATTGTAAAAATAAATGCACTGCCTCTGTTTTGTATTTTAAACTAGTAACAAAATGCTCACAAAGCCTAATGCTTTTTAAGGAACTGTCTCCCCACCCCCACCCATGCAAGTGTTTTTTTGTTGTTGTTGTTGTTTTTTCATAAATATACCTGAAGTACAGTATTATTTTAGGATGAATCGGTTCTGGTAGAATACCAGGATGTAATTTTAAACCATAACCTAAAGGTACATTTCTATCATTAGGGGTGCAAAATTGTTCTTTTAGAGGTACAAACAAGAAGGTACAAAAATGTACCAGTGTTCAGAGGTACATTTCTGTACTCTGCTAGGGAACAGCTGGGGCGACAAAGCATTTGTACTCTTTTAGGTACATTCCTGTACCTTGATTTTTCTGTGTGTATCATAATTAGCTAAATTAATCAACTGGTTTAATATTTTGTTATTTGATGCAATCACGTTTATACATTTTTGCATGATTACTATGACTGTGTACACAAAGGATGGCAAGACTTCATCAGCGAAAAAGAAAAACCAAAAGTGAATTATAGGGATTGTCGAACACTAAGAAGGATTGTGTCCAAACAACATGGAATAACTGCAGAAAAGTGACAACAATACTGACTCTCACCCTGAAGACCAAGTTTCCACAAAAACTGACCACAGAAAACTTCACAAAAATAAACATCAATGAATGTAATCTCAGACACCACTGCTAAAATGTGAAAAAGATGGTGTTATGATTATAAAACCTGGACCTTTGATTGCGAGAGTGAAAGTGCCCTTTGCGGTCGCATCGCGGTGCTCCCGCGTTCCCATTTCTTCTCCCCCGCAACGCGATTTCTACTGAGGGAGACCCACAACATACAACCAACCCAACCGCCCATCCCTCCCCCCCGCCCTCCCGGAGGTCTGTGCATGGATATGCAATAAATAAATAAAATAAATTAAGTAGTGTGTAGAACTCCTTGATTGAATAAAATAACTAACAGCTCTACATCGGAAAGATCTGTGGAGGATGTGTAGAATGAACTCTATTCCGTATGTCCTCAATGAGGCAGATTTAATGGGTTTCTATTGAAGCTGTTATTGAATAGGTAAAAGGAGTTTTAAAACTCACATGATTATTTAAATAGATTGGTTCTGCAGCCAGAAAGAATGAGAATGTGACAGGAGGATGAAATCGATTAATTTACCTAATGATGACAAGATCTCTCATGTCACACTTCAGTAATAAAGATGATAAAAAAATAAATAAGACAGATCATGTGCTTATATAGTATTCCATGAACATAATATTGAATCTAACTGTATACATTTTAGGAAATTATATTAAAATGTTGCAGAGCTCCTAGAAAGGTAATGTAAATAAAATAAAGTAAAATAAAATAAAAAAGTATACATGTGAGGTGTGCTCTATGGCTACAATAGCCTACTTTGTTGAAAGTGGCATTAATGTGTTCATGTACATGGGAACATTTGTTAGATTTAGCCACGAAATGTATTCTGTAAGATAAATGAAATGGAAATGGAACAACAAGAAATCTGCCAAACAACATGATAGGGTGAGCAGGGCACAAACTGAGGTGGGGTTTATTGTTCAAACATTTAGACACATAACAAAACTTACGGTATTTAGACTGTTTGCCATATCATCACTATAGAGAGAAAACTGTGCCAAAATGTAAAAATCTTTGGAAGATAATTGCTGAACATGTATTTAACCATATCAAAAGTAAATTTCTGGCTGAAGTAAATTTTTCATCTCAGTTTTTAGTGGTTATTTAAAATGAGACAAATTTGATATTATTATTTATTATTTTATTATTATTTATTTATTTATTTATTTATTATTATTATTTAATCTCCAGTCAGTTTAGACAGTTCTTTAATGCTCCGGTAACTTATGGAAGCCCGTTTCTATGGAAGCCCGTTTCCGCCACTAAAAAAAAAAAAAAAAAAAAGATTAATTGCGACTTTTTATCTTAGAATTCTGACTTTATAACTTGCAACTGCATGTTTATATCTCACAATTGCGAGATATAAAGTCACAATTGCGTGATATAAAGTCAGAATTCTGACTTTATCTTGCAATTGCGACTTTATATCTCAGAATTCTGACTTTTTAACTCGCAATTGCGTGTTTATATCTCACAATTGCGAGTTATAAAGTCAGAATTCTGAGATATAAAGTCGCAATTGCGTGATAAAAAGTCAGATTTCTGAGATATAAAGTCGCAATTGCGAGTTATAAAGTCAGAATTCTGAGATATAAAGTCGCAATTGCGTGATAAAAAGTCAGAATTCTGAGATATAAACACGCAATTGCAAGTTAAAAAGTCAGAATTCTGAGATAAAATGTCGCAATTAATCTTTTTTTTTTTTTTAGTGGCGTTTTTTTTTTTTTTTTTTTTTTTTTTTTTAGTGGCGGAAACGGGCTTCCATACATTGGGGCCAATACAAGGTTATATATTTAAACTTTTTTTTTTTTTTACGCGAGCTGTGTTGGGAAAAATTATTGATCATTGACGTATTACCTGTAGAAAATAGCCTGTATGAAAAATACTGGAAAGCACGGGATTTTCTGCTCAGAGAGCATCAGACGTAAATGCAACGTAAATGCATTCAATGACAATAACAAGTTGTGGAAAGTACCAAAAAGACCATTAAAAATATGTTTTTAAAAAATATAATGACTGGAGTGTAACGATGTAGCGGTTCGTACAGTTATTAATCAATTTATGGATGAAATATGAATATAATAATTCATAAAGCTTTATGAATAAATTATGATTCATATATCGACCCAACGGGGAATTAAACATATATTGTGAATCAATTACAACGAATTATAATCAATTACATATATGATTAGTTCTGGTTTAATAATTATTTAGAGCAACTGTTCGTTTGTCCAGCAAACTAAGCCCCTCACAGAATATTATAAACGGAGTTATTCTCTGGCCAAGAGAATATTCCTATTATAGCATCAAAGCATAAAACGATCGGAAAACGTTAAAGTGACTTGGTCTTCGGTTGAAAGAACAAACAGAACAATCGAGCATGAATTAAGTGTTTAATATATGCAAACTACGAATACTGAGGTTATACGTCTAAATATATATACAAGAATATACACACATATGTACAAGAGTGGAAGTAGAGAAGGAAAGAGAGAAGGCAAGTAGCAAACTTACAAAACAGTCCTTGAGGCCAGCGCGGAAATCAGTTTCATCATCTAAGATGAGAAACGGCAGTATACTTGCATTGGTTGGGCGTGTCGAATTTCAGTTTAGCGCTGGTGCAGTTCGTTGGCTTCTTCCGTTCCGTGGGAAGGTTTGAACTGAGGACTTGAGAGTGAGTTTCGCTGGAAGATGGCGGTCCCGAAGCTGAGCGCGATGGCAGCGCGTGGTCACCGGAGGCGTACCGGGAGAGACGAGTGAGACAATTGGGAGAACCCCACGAATGATTCAGGGCCGTCGGGAACACACCAGGAGAAGAGAGCGAAAGTGAAGGTGTGTGTGTCGTTGTTTTTATGGAAACCCAAGCTAACACACCTCCTGAATTGTAGCGACCAATAGATGCGCAGCACTATTTGGCGGGCAAAGTTCCTTTGTTTGGTCTCCTAGCTGAATTTGCATACTTGATGATTATCAGATCGGATTTCGAGATGGAGTGCGTTCTTCACAGGATCATTAAACACATAGAAAAATGCATTTGTCCGCTATGTGACACATCTCAATGAATAGCTCGAGTCCGGAGCTTTAAAACGAGATCAAACTCGATAGGTCAGAAAGGCATAGAAAAGAAGTTACGGTTTACAGACAAAATTCTCTCATTAAAATGCACACTAGCACAAATACACTCATTTAACACTAGGAAACATGCATACGCTTCAAAATACAGGATGGGTATACGTCAGCATAGTTGTATTTTACATATACAGTCAAGAGTGTATGATTGTGTGTTTCTATATGTGTCTGTGTGTGTGTTTTTGTGTGTCCCTGTGTGTGTGGGGTGTTGGAATGTGGATCTGGTCAGTCTCTGGGGGGGTGCTCCTTTTGAAGTCACCAAAGTGAGGAAGTTGCACTTTTCTGTTTACCCTCGCAGGTCCACAAAAGTGTCAAGTGGGCTCATCTTTGGCAGATCTGTTCAGAGCCGCGATGAGGTTTTACAACCCAGTCCAGCATGCTAAAAGCGTTCTGAACATTCCAAAGTTTATTGACTATCCTGATACGTGTGCATATGCTACAGGAGATTCGCCACCATTAAAAATAAAATTAAGGAGTGTGACGAGCAGGGCGGGCGAGAGCCGTGAGGGAACGGCGCGAGGCCGGTGACGCGAGTGATAATGAGCGTCACCTGCGAGGCGTGCCGGCCTCGAGTCTCTCACGGAGGAGCTCCGGAGGCATAAAAGGAGGAGCGACATCAGTGAAGGACGAGAGAGGACCAGGCCTGGACTTTACGTTATGTTTTATGTTTGTGTGGCCGGCAGACGTCCGCGAGGGTCTGCCGGCATTACTTTCGTTTTGTTCTTTGTTTATTTTACATTAAAGTTACGTTGAATGTTCGCCGGTTCCCGCCTCCTTCTTCCCCCATCTACTAACCTCGTTACAAGGAGGATTCATAAACAATGGTGGCAAAACGCCAGGGTGGAGCTTAAAGAAAAAGATAGCTAGAGGAATCCCCATTGGATCTGTAACGATAAGAAAAACATATAAAATTGTTGATTTGCCCAGATTAGATCAGATGTGAAGCTGGCATCTCACTTTGTTGCTTGGCAATAAAGATTATCTTCTGAAGATGGAACTTCTGACTCTGGGAGCTTTATTTAAGAAGACATCAGAAACATCTTATGAGACTGCAGACTGGCCACAACAGCTGCCACCAGGGGTGCGCGATAAGAAAAATGTAATGGCGGTCTTTTTTTTTAAGTGGGATTTTTCCATACAATAAAAAAACATGAACAGTAAACATTTCCTTTGTAATCGCTTTTATTTTAAATAAAAAACTATAATTTATTATTTTTTGATAGAAATGTAGAAGAAGACAGCTGCTGTCTTCTTCTACGCACTGCTCTTCTTTTATGCACTGCAGGCTAGGCTATATGCGTGCCAACTCGTTTCATTCATTCCATATATATATATTCCCAGCAAACACAGTACGTTGTGACGACGTTGTCAGTTAGTCGTCATTTGGTCAGCGTGACATTACTTTATGACAACGTTGTGAGGACGTCGTGGTAATGTTCCATTTTTTTAAGAATCTTGGCTAACGTTCCAGAAACGTCGCGGGCACGTCCTCAAAAGACGTCGCTGGTTAATCCCATGGAGAACGTTGTAGCGACGTGATCCATTGGTCTCCGGATAACTTTCCAGATATGTAACTTTTTGTGTTCAAAATTTACAAAAATTATACAATGGGAATGTACAACATGAATACATTTTCCAAACCGTGTTTTTGTTGTACCCTGAATGTGGAGTAGAATGAAGGAGAATTATTGGATGGGGCACGCGCGAGACAAATTTTGTTCTGTAACGGTCGACTTCCAGCAGACGGACACGGAGTAAAAGGTAAGCCCTACAAATCTGCTTTTATTCATCGTTTTTGCCCATGTGACACTAAATATCACTTGTGATGAGTAATGTTAGTGCATTGTTTTTGGTTTTCTAAATTTATGTCATAAATAAATTCCTTTTGGTTAATGTGCGTACGAGCGCTGTCCCCGTGAGACGGTCTGAGGTAATGTTAATGTTAAAATCTGAGACACAGTTTTATATTTTTATTTTAGTTATTAAGTTATTAACTTACTGAAATGCTTATTAAACTTATTAAGTTGGCTTGAAAAAGCCAACTTACTGAAATGCTTATTAAACTTATTATTAAGTTGGCTTCAAAAAGCCAACTTACTGAAATGCTTATTAAACTTATTATTAAGTTGGCTTGAAAAAGCCAACTTACTGAAATGCTTATTAAACTTATTATTATTAATGGTGCTTGCCAAAGGCAAAGCATCAGTATTATTATTGCTCATACTTATTATTATTAATGGTGCTTGCCAAAGGCGAAGCATCATTATTGTTCTCCTCCATACTTATTATTAATGGTGCTTGCAAAGCATCCATTATTGTTATCCTAAATACTTATTATTATTATTAATGGTGCTTGCCAAAGGCAAAGCATCATTATTGTTATTGCTCATACTTATTAATGGTGCTTTAAAGCATCAGTATTATTATTAGTATTATTATTGCCATACTTATTATTATTGGTGCTTGCCAAAGGCAAAGCTCCATTCTTATTCTCCTGCATACTTATTAATGGTGCTTGCCAAAGGCAAACCAATGATATTTTTTGATGATCTTGTGATTCAGTTGTTCTAATCTAAATTTACTCCGGCAGTAAGCGGGACAGAGGAACTGAGATGTTTTTCTTAAATCTGAACTAATCATATTGAGACTGATGATAATGAGTAATAGATCATGCCATGCTGACTATGAAGTGTACCTGAAATCCTATAAAACCTGTTGTATTCCTTTGTTCGGAGAGAGATTCTCTGGAATGATGAGAACTCTCCCGGCCGTGATTAAAGCATATTCTGAGGCATAGACTGGAGTCTGTCTGGTTTTTGGGCTGCAGCAAACCTAAGCACTAGAGATCTTTTTCTATACTATAGTGATAGTGTTTAGTGGTGAGGAGCACTAAAGAGCTTATTATCAGGTGATAGTGCCGGTGGGGAGCACTAAAGAGCTTAGTATCAGGTGATAGGCCCCCAAAACAGGCCGAGACGTCGGCCAACTCGAACAGGTACTGAAGTTACGCTCAGTAGAGTATAAATTTATTTGTTTATGGTGTCAGGGACACCCAGGTTTAACAAAGTCAGGTGCGTAGGGGAAAATCTACCACACAACCACCCAGAACACCCTAGCAACCGCCTAGCAACACCATAGTGACCACCCCAGGTACCTTAGCAACTGCCTAGCAACACCCTAGCAACCACCCATGTTACCATAGCAACCGCCTAGCAACCACCCAGAACACCCTAGCAACCACCTAGCAACACCGTAGTGACCACTCCAGGTACCTTCGCAACTGCCTACCAACACCCTAGCAACCACCCAGGTTACCATAGCAACCGCCTAGCAACCACCCAGAACACCTTGGCAACCGCCTAGCAACACCTTAGCAACCACTCCAAGTACCTTAGCAACTGCCTAGCAACACCCTAGCAACCACTCAGGTTACCATAGCAACCGCCTAGCAACCACCCAGAACACCTTAGCAACCGCCTAGCAACACCTTAGCAACCACTCCAAGTACCTTAGCAACTGCCTAGCATCACCTTAGCAACCACCCTGGTTACCATAGCAACCACATAGCAACCACCCAGAACACCCTAGCAACCGCCTAGCAACACAATAGTGACCACCCCAGGTACCTTAGCAACTGCCTAGCAACACCCTAGCAACCACCCAGGTTACCATAGCAACCGCCTAGCAACCACCCAGAACACCCTAGCAACCGCCTAGCAACACAATAGTGACCACCCCAGGTACCTTAGCAACTGCCTAGCAACACCCTAGCAACCACCCAGGTTACCATAGCAACCGCCTAGCAACCACCCAGAACACCCTAGCAACCACCTAGCAACACCTTAGCAATCACTCCAAGTACCTTAGCAACTGACTAGCAACACCCTAGCAACCACCCTGGTTACCATAGCAACCGCCTAGCAACCGCCTAGCAACCACCCAGAAGACCCTAGCAACCGCCTAGCAACACCCTAGCAACCACCCTGGTTACCATAGCAACCACATAGCAACCACCCAGAACACCATAGCAACCGCCTAGCAACGCCTTAGCAACCAACCCAAGTACCTTAGCAACTGCCTAGCAACACCATAGCAACCACCCTGGTTACCATAGCAACCGCCTAGCAACCACCCAGAACACCCTAGCAACCGCCTATCAACACCTTAGCAACCACCCCAAGTACCTTAGCAACTGCCTAGCAACCACCCTGATTACCATAGCAACCGCCTAGCAACCACCCAGAACACACTAGCAACCGCCTAGCAACACCTTAGCAACCACCCCAAGTACCTTAGCAACCGCCTAGCAACCGGTGCCGAATTTTGCCACTGCAAGCACCATTCACATTTTCTTCAGGAAATGTACATTCTAGTTAATGGTGCTTGCCAAAGGCAAAGCTCCATTCTTAATCTTCTGCATACTTATTAATGGTGCTTGCCAAAGGCAAAGCTCCATTCTTAATCTTCTGCATACTTATTAATGGTGCTTGCCAAAGGCAAAGCTCCATTCTTATTCTTCCGCATACTTATTATTCTTCTTCTTCTTCCACTTTTTTTCTGCGCGTAACTCGTCCCGCAGTTTTTGTCGTAGACCCACGAATGAGGTGTCAAATCGACCGGCCTATTGAGGAGTGGTGTGCTATGACTTTTATAAGCGATCGGGTGTACGATGTTCGTCCGGCGGGCGAAAAATCGGGGGAAAAATCCATAGACTTAACATTGCGACGAACTTTGACGAGTCATAGCTCCTAACGAGAATTTCGTAGAAACATGTGAGTTACCACGTTTGAAGAGGCTGACAGGCTCTGTCAGACCATACCTCAAAATGGGTGTAAGTTGTACCCCTGGGGCGTAAGAGCTGCCCAAATTTGCCCCATAGACATACTATGGTGAAGCCGTGCCCATGAACCAGGAAGTACTGTGTTTTTCCTACTATGGGAAATTACATAGGGATTTTGTATTGAACATAACTCTGGATCACAATGACATAGAGACAAGGGGTGGGCTCATTTTACTCAAACAACCAATCAGTCTCTCAGGAACATTGTGAA